>NW_027418191.1:0-106992 GCF_009905375.1 Apium graveolens
CTCATATATCATAATTCATATCACATAATACTCGGTACGTTTAAACGAAATTGGGTCACATACGATTTATCGATCAATAATCGACTCAAAATAACTTGTAAAACAAGAACCTTTCGAAACAAAAGGATTTGGGTCTCAACAGTATTTTTTATTGAAAAAGCGGAATATTTTTTTCTGAGTCGTCGCGTTCGTTTCGTAATTAACCGGACGCGATTGATTTATTATGAATTTGAACATTTTTTTGGAATAAAAAACGATCTCCGCATCATTTAATAATAAAATAATAGGGTTCAAACACCCTAAATAATTTTATAAGATTGATCGAGCCTGGAAAAAATTTAAATAATATTTTAAGCTCGAAACTATTTTTTTCGGATTTTAATCAATAAATAATTAAATCTAATTAAATAATCAATTAAAATTATTTATAAAATAATTAAATTAATTAGTCAATTAATATTTAAATTAATTGACTAATTAAATAATTAATTCTCAATTAAAATTAATTAACTAAATAATTTGGATTTATTTTTTTAATAAATAATTTTTCAGAATTAAAATAATGATTTTTAGAATTTAAAATGAATTTTTAGAAATAAAAATAGAATTTTTAAATAATTTTTAAATAAAAGTAATCAGAAACAAAAAAAATCAGATTTTGAATCAGGAAAAATAGGATTAAAAGCGGGTTGCGAACGGGTCAAACAAACGGGTCGCGAAAACTGTTTGACCCCGCCGCCCCCAATTCCAGATTCCGTCCGTCGCCGGTAAATTCCCGGTCGACTCCGACGAGGGTCACAACCTCCCGATTCAGCTGCTTTCTAGTTTTTAATCGGCTTCCAGGTTCACTTTTATATCCAACTGCAACACCAACTTCGAAGGTAAACCCGTCGATCACAAGGTCGGGCCGTAATCTCTATTGAAGTCGGCGGGCATTCAAGAAATTCCGGCGAAACTCTATTTTACTATTTACTGAACCAAATTCAACAATTAACATCTTAAAACGAAGCTTAAGACATGTATAATCAGTTCATATCATCAAAATAATCCAAAAATCACCCAATCAGAAACCCCTAATTTTCGAATAAAAACCCTAAAAATCGACTTTGAATTTTACCAACTGTTGAAACGATTTAAGGATATAAAATGATAGAGAATGGTCTGTGATTCATTTTGGTTATTCATACTTGTGATTTGGTGTTCAATAACACCTTCAAAACTGTCTTTGATTATCAAAACTCTTCAAGAACACCAAGAACACATATTCAAGAAATTTTCAGAAAATCAAACCTTAATTTCTATATGATATTGAACTCTATTTTTGAAGTATAATATACCAAATCGACCAGAAAAACATGCTCTACAACATGGAAGCATCAAATCACATCAACAACATCAAGAACAAATTTTCATAATTTAAATACTAAATAATTCGAATATAAATAAATAAATACAAAATTACCATGATTTCTGGGAAGAAACTGATGATTGATTCAGAAAGAGGATTTCGAGAGCTTCGTTTTGATATGCTGCACGCCCGAATCGGAGTTCGATAACGCCTTCATTCGTGTGTTTGATTCTCGGGAACGTATCGGTTTCTCGGGTTTTTTCTCTGTATTTACGGTGTTTTAACTGGTTGCAAATGAATAAACGGAATAAAAGAAATAAAAAATAGGCTATTTATATATATGAAATATTGGATCGTTCTGGATCGTTTTGGATCGTTAAATTAGTTGCTTAGCCGCTAAGTAACTACAAAAACGAAACAATTCAATACAAGAATTGGATAATTATCAAAACCGAGCTTTTTATAAAACACTATATACGAAAATAACGTAAAAATATCCCGTTTCTTGAGAATACAGGTTTTTGTCGATTACCGAAATGATTATCGTATCGAAAATATTACGCCGGGCCACGCACGGGTCAAACCGTAATCCGGATCGGAAAAGTCAAAACACGGAAATGTCCGGAATTACCAGATTAGGTTAGGAAGGAGTTTTCGGAGAGTTTCGTGTTATAAAAACGCAAAAACGGTTGAGGTTGGACGATTCCCGGCTTTGTAAAAGAATTTTGTAATTATTCAGAAAATAATTAATAATTCCATAATCATTATAAAATCATCTAACAGTCCAAAAATTACCAGAAAAATATCACAATTATCTATATTTTATTCTGGACATATAAAAATTAAAATACTCAAATAATATCACATCTAAACACCCAAATATCAATTCCACTTATCAGATAATTCACTAAAATTCACCTAAAATCACATAAATAATTCCAAATAATTATAATAATAATATTTGAAAATATGGGATATTACAATCTACCCCCCTTATAAGGATTCCGTCCTCGGAATCAGCAGAAGAAAGCACTAAGGGATCTTATCACAAATTTTCCATTTCCAAATAACCTCAATTTTCCATAATCTCAAATAAATTTTGTATTCCTTGTATAATAAAACTTTTACAGGAGCTTTACTGTGTACCACTGTTCTGTCTACATTCTTTGACCAATTCCTCAATAGAATCACTTTTACTGATCGCGAGAAAGAAGAATAGAGAGAAAGATAGAGAGAAGAAAAGAAAGAAAGATAGAGAGAGAAATAAAAGAACAGATTGACTTCGCTATATGCCAGTGATAGTTTAATCGCATTGCACTCCACTATCGTCCTTCATAATTCCATCAGATCGCCTTACTTTGACTTGGCCAGGATACTCAGCTTAACTTGATTGGCATACCTTCGATTATTTGGAATGATAAAATAATGGAATTTTAAAAGAAAAGAATTTGATACCATAACGGAACCAAAATCTGAATTTGAGAAAGATATTGTTGAAATAAAAGAATAACTGAGAGATCAATATGACCAAACGAACTTGGTATTGCGTGTCCAAATTAAGACACTACTAAAGGTTGTTAACCTTCATGTATTCACAATACACACAAGTGATGGCGTCCCATTCAACTCCTATCACACAGACAGGGATACCTTGTGTCCCCTATAGTTAGGGTTGTTCATCTCAGTCAGAATAAAAGAATAAAAAATGAATTCAAAATCAAATGAATGGAACTGATAAGATTTCAAAGATGATATTTCTGAAGGAAATGAAGTCCAGAGAACAAAATTCTGGCATAAAATGAATAAACGGGTGTTAGGGAATATCCTCTAGCAATTATTTCTTTTTGAAAGATGACAAAAGAAATTATAAAAAAAATAGAAGGTATTGCCAAAGTCTTAATATTTATCTTCAATTTAAACTCTTCAGTTGACTCGCCCTCTGATTCTAGACATTTCTTCATATTTCAGGGATATCGATAATCTTCATCGTCGTCGAATCGTAGTCTCGAAAGATTCCACAATAGAAGTTTTGCAACTGCCAGGAGTTCCATCCAGCTCAGCACAACCATCGCCTATCTTAACTTATTTGTTGGTACTATATCCAATAGTCCAACAGGAACTCGATATGAGCTCAAGCGTCCTCACATAGCTATACACACTCCTACACACTCTCGTTTCTAGTTTACTATAACCTCAGCTCTGATACCAACCTGTAACGCCCCCAAATCCGGGGTCAGAGGATTTGGTCGTCACGAAGAAACCTCAATCCAAAACAACCTATTTAATCGATAAATAAATGTCAGCGGAAGATATTTGATATAAATGACCCCAATTAATCCATGATCTTTTAAGGTTAAAGTTCTAGAAACAAGATATCCAAATTCCATAATAAATTTTTCTCTTTCTTTTAAAACTCTTTTCAATAAATTCCAACTCAAAACTAAACCCGCTAGTATAACTTTGAAATGAAGTATACTAGGCCCAAATAAAATACAAAACTATAATATAATATAATATAATATAATATAAACAACTTTACACAATAAAACTTACACTAGCCCGCAAACCCTGGATCAACCACCTTCCAAGAGCTTCTTCTTTGCTTCCTCAAATTATGCAGCTAAACAGCGCAAGCTAATCCTCACTGGAGGTTAAATTTAAAAAGAGGCAAGTATGAGCGGAAGAAATGCTCAGCAAGATCATTATAGTAAATATAGGGTCGTTTGATATAAAACCGACATCTGCATTAGAGCAGAACATTTAAAATCATAATTGCTGAACCAGAAAACTCTTCTTAATATTTTCAAGCGAAAGGCTTCAGCAATACTTTGAATCTTGATAAGAATGAAACTCGTAAAACAGTGTTTACGAAAATATCGTAAACCACCACAACAAAAAGAAGCAATGATTATGGATGCATCATAAACTTTACTCAAAACTCAACTCTTGATAATAATACTTATTTCGTTGTCATATCAAATTAGATATCAATACAAACTTTGATGCTCACAACACCCATACTGAAGTCAACATCAACCATCTATACTAACACCACCTTTGATATTTAATAACAACGTAAGTATCAGAATAAATCAAAATCTGAATCAAAACTACATTTTATCATTATTCCAAAACTGAAACAGTTGATAAATCATTTATTCTATGAATATAAAAAACGATATGATAATTTAGATTAGGATCATCCTCCGACGGACGTACTATCACATGTTGATCAGCCCGTGTGATAGCACAAGGTCATGATTCATAGAAACGTGACCCCAAAATCACTAGTACTCAAATAAAAGGCAATACTCGCCTGTGGCAAAATGGTGTCAAAATATTTCATATGGCACTTAGAAACAGCCCTCCGCTGGACCGTCCGTCCCGGTCACTTACGCAATTATGATCCAATCTTAAAACCTTTTATTGAAATGGGGTCATGATAATTGATACCCGAAATAATTTTATTTCCCCCAATTCTTGGGTAGAAATATTCGCAACCAAATCACTTTTCTCAAAATCCAAAACATTTATAAATCCGATAATTGGATAAGTAAAATCACTTGACTATTCTGAACATAGAATAGCAGAGGGTACTTGCGTAAACAGAATAATTTAATTCAGCGATATGTAAAACATTTATCGATTCTAAACTGAGAATAGGGAAAGTAATACTTGCATGATACGATTCAAAATAAATATCACTTGAACAATAAGTGATGATAGAAATACTTGCCTTTGGGTTTTAGCAGTTAGTCACACTCGCAAACACGCATCTATAATTAAAAGATATAGCTTTAATTGTCTAAACGATAATCACTCGACGAATTGCGCGTCAAAATCCTATCGTCTACCCTTACGATAGCCCACACATAAATATAACAGAAAATCACAGGACTCTTGATCCACATATGCACATAATTCACATAGCATATAAGCACATAACTCATATATCACATAATTCATATCACATAAGACTCGGTACGTTTAAAACTGAAATTGGGTCAAAATACGATTTATCGATCAATAATCGACTCAAAATAACTTGTAAAACAAGAGACCTTTCGAAACAAAAGGATTTGGGTCTCGAAAGTATTTTTATTGAAAGCGAAATATTTTTCTGAGTCTGCACGCGTTCGTTTCGTATTAAACGGACGAACGATTGATTTATTATAAATTTTTGAACATTTTTCGGAATAAAAACGATCTCCGAATCATTTAATAATAAAATAATAGGGTTCAAACACCCTAAAATAATTTTATAAGATTTATCGAGCCTGGAAAATAATTTAAAATAATATTTTAAAGCTCGAAACTATTTTTCGGAATTTTTAAATCAATATAAATAATTAAATCTAATTAAATAATCAATTAAAATTATTTAAAAAATAGTTAAATTAATTAATCAATTAATATTTAAATTAATTGACTAATTAAATAATTAATTATCAATTAAAATTAACTAACTAAATAATTTGGATTTATTTTTTAATAAAATAATTTTTCAGAATTAAAATAATGATTTTTAGAATTTAAAATGAATTTTTAGAAATAAAAATAGAATTTTTAAATAATTTTTAAATAAAAGTAATCAGAAACAAAAAAAATCAGATTTTGAATCAGGAAAAATAGGATTAAAAGCGGGTTGCGAACGGGTCAAACAAACGGGTCGCGAAGAACTGTTTGACCCGCCGCCCCCAATTCCAGATTTCGTCCGTCGCCGGTAAATTCCCGGTCGACTCCGACGAGGGTCACAACCTCCCGATTCAAGCTGTTTTCTAATTTAATCGGCTCCAGGTTCACTTTTATATCCAACTGCAACACCAACTTCGAAGGTAAACCCGTCGATCACAAGGTCCGGCCGTAATCTCCATTCAAGAAATTCCGGCGGGCATTCAAGAAATTCCGGCGAAACTCTATTTTACTATTTACTGAACCAAATTCAACAATTAACATCTTAAAACGAAGCTTAAGACATGTATAATCAGTTCATATCATCAAAATAATCCAGAAATCACCCAATCAGAAACCCCTAATTTTCGAATAAAAACCCTAAAAATCGACTTTGAATTTTACCAACTGTTGAAACGATTTAAGGATATAAAATGATAGAGAATGGTCTGTGATTCATTTTTGTTATTCATAATTGTGATTTGGTGTTCAATAACACCTTCAAAACTGTCTTTGATTTTCAAAACTCTTCAAGAACACCAAGAACACATATTCAAGAAATTTTCAGAAAATCAAACCTTAATTTCTATATGATATTGAACTCTATTTTTGAAGTATAATATACCAAATCGACCAGAAAAACATGCTCTACAACATGGAAGCATCAAATCACATCAACAACATCAAGAACGAATTTTCATAATTTAAATACTAAATAATTCGAATATAAATAAATAAATACAAAAATTACCATGATTTCTGGGAAGAAACTGATGATTGATTCAGAAAGAGGATTTCGAGAGCTTCGTTTTGATATGCTGCATGCCCGAATCGGAGTTCGATAACGCCTTCATTCGTGTGTTTGATTCTCGGGAACGTATCGGTTTCTCGGGTTTTTCTCTGTATTTACGGTGTTTTAACTGGTTGCAAATGAATAAACAGAATAAAAGAAATAAGAAATAGGCTATTTATATTTATGAAATATTAGATCGTTCTGGATCATTTTGGATCGTTAAATTAGTTGCTTAGCCGCTAAGTAACTACAAAAACGAAACAATTCAATACCAGAATTGGATAATTATCAAAACCGAGCTTTTTATAAAACACTATATACGAAAATAACGTAAAAATATCCCGTCTCTCGAGAATACAGGTTTTTGTCGATTACCGAAATGATTATCGTATCGAAAATATTGCGCCGGGCCACACACGGGTCAAACCGTAATTCGGATCGAAAAAGTCAAAACACGGAAAATGTCCGGAATTACCAGATTAGGTTAGGAAGGAGTTTTTGGAAGAGTTTCGTGTTATAAAAATGCAAAAACGGTTGAGGTTGGACGATTCCCGGCTTTGTAAAAGAATTTTGTAATTATTCAGAAAATAATTAATAATTCCATAAATCATTATAAAATCATCTAACAGTCCAAAAATTACCAGAAAAATATCACAATTATTTTTATTTTATTCTGGACATATAAAAATTAAAATACTCAAATAATATCACATCTAAACACCCAAACATCAATTCCACTTATCAGATAATTCATTAAAATTCACCTAAAATCACATAAATAATTCCAAATAATTATAATAATAATATTTGAAAATATGGGATATTACAATCTACCCCCCTTATAAGGATTCCGTCCTCGGAATCAGTAGAAGAAAGCACTAAGGGATCTTATCACAAATTTTCCATTTCCAAATAACCTCAATTTTCCATAATCTCAAATAAATCTTGTATTCCTTGTATAATAAAACTTTTACAGGAGCTTTACTGTGTACCACTATTCTGTACCATTTCCTCAATAGAATCACTTTTACTGATCGTGAGAAAGAAGAATAGAGAGAAAGATAGAGAGAAGAAAAGAAAGAAAGATAGAGAGGGAAATAAAAGAACAGATTGACTTCGCTATATGCCAGTGATAGTTTAATCGCATTGCACTCCACTATCGTCCTTCATAATTCCATCAGATCGCCTTACTTTGACTTGGCCAGGATACTCAGCTTAACTTGATTGGCATACCTTCGATTATTTGGAATGATAAAATCATGGAATTTTAAAAGAAAAGAATTTGATACCATAAAGGAACCAAAATCTGAATTTGAGAAAGATATTGTTGAAATAAAAGAATAACTGAGAGATCAATATGACCAAACGAACTTGGTATTGCGTGTCCAAATTAAGACACTACTAAAGGTTGTTAACCTTCATGTATTCACAATACACACAAGTGATGGCGTCCCATCCAACTCCTATCACACAGACAGGGATACCTTGTGTCCCCTATAGTTAGGGTTGTTCATCTCAGTCAGAATAAAAGAATATAAAATGAATTCAAAATCAAATGAATAGAACTGATAAGATTTCAAAGATGATAGTTTTGAAGGAAATGAAGTCCAGAGAACAAAATTCTGGCACAAAATGAATAAACGGGTGTTAGGGAATATCCTCTAACAATTATTTCTTTTTGAAAGATGACAAAAGAAATTATAAAAAAAATAGAAGGTATTGCCAAAGTCTTAATATTTATCTTCAATTTAAACTCTTCAGTTGACTCGCCCTCTGATTCTAGACATTTCTTCATATTTCAGGGATATCGATAATCTTCATCGTCGTCGAATCGTAGTCTCGAAAGATTCCACAATAGAAGTTTTGCAACTGCCAGGAGTTCCATCCAGCTCAGCACAACCATCTCAAACAAATGCGCCTATCTTAACTTATTCGTTGGTACTATATCCAATAGTCCAACAGGAACTCGATATGAGCTCAAGCGTCCTCACATAGCTATACACACTCCTACACACTCTCGTTTCTAGTTTACTATAACCTCAGCTCTGATACCAACCTGTAACGCCCCCAAATCCGGGATCAGAGGATTTTGTCGTCACGAAGAAACCTCAATCCAAAACAACCTATTTAATCGATAAATAAATGCCAACGGAAGATATTTGACATAAATGACCCCAATTAATCCATGATCTTTTAAGGTTAAAGTTCTAGAAATAAGATATCCAAATTCCATAATAAATTTTTCTCTTTCTTTTAAAACTCTTTTCAATAAATTCCAACTCAAAACTAAACCCGCTAGTATAACTTCGAAATGAAGTATACTAGGCCCAAATAAAATACAAAACTATAATATAATATAATATAATATAAACAACTTTACACAATAAAACTTACACTAGCCCGCAAACCCTGGATCAACCACCTTCCAAGAGCTTCTTCTTTGCTTCCTCAAATTATGCAGCTAAACAGCGCAAGCTAATCCTCACTGGAGGTTAAATTTAAAAAGAGGCAAGTATGAGCGGAAGAAATGCTCAACAAGATCATTATAGTAAATATAGGGTCGTTTGATATAAAATCGACATCTGCATTAGAGTAGAACATTTAAAATCATAATTGCTGAACCAGAAAACTCTTCTTAATATTTTTAAGCGAAAGGCTTCAGCAATACTTTGAATCTTGATAAGAATCAAACTCGTAAAACAGTGTTTACGGAAATATCGTAAACCACCACAACAAAAAGAAGCAATGATTATGGATGAATCATAAACTTTACTCAAAACTCAACTCTTGATAATAATACTTATTTCGTTGTCATATCAAATTAGATATCAATACAAACTTTGATGCTCACAACACCCATACTGAAGTCAACATCAACCATCTATACTAACACCACCTTTGATATTTAACAACAACGTAAGTATCAGCATAAATCAAAATCTGAATCAAAACTACATTTTATCATTATTCCAAAACAGAAACAGTCGATAAATCATTTATTCTATGAATATCAAAAACGATATGATAATTTAGATTAGGATCATCCTCCGACGGACGTACTATCACATGCTGATCAGCCCGTGTGATAGCACAAGGTCATGATTCATAGAAACGTGACCCCAACATCACTAGTACTCAAATAAAAGGCAATACTCGCCTGTGGCAAAATGGTGCCATAATATTTCATATGGCACTTAGAAATAGCCCTCCGCTAGACCGTCCGTCCCGGTCACTTACGCAATTATGATCCAATCTTAAAACCTTTTATTGAAATGGGGTCATGATAATTGACACCCGAAATAATTTTATTTCCCCCAATTCTTGGGTAGAAATATTCGCAACCAAATCACTTTTCTCAAAATCGAAAATATTTATAAATTCGATAATTTGATAAGTAAAATCACTTTACTATTCTGAACATAGAATAGCAGAGGGTACTTGCGTAAACAGAATCATTTAATTCAGCGATATGTAAAACATTTATCGATTCTAAACTGAGAATAGGGAAAACAATACTTGAATGATACGATTCAAAATAAATATCACTTGAACAATAAGTGATGATAGAAATACTTGCCTTTGGGTTTTAGCAGTTAGTCACACTCGCAAACACGCATCTATAATTAAAAGATATAGCTTTAATTGTCTAAACGATAATCACTCGACGAACTGCGCGTCAAAATCCTATCGTCTACCCTTACGATAGCCCACACATAAATATAACAGAAAATCACAGGACTCTTGATCCACATATGCACATAATTCACATAGCATATAAGCACATAACTCATATATCACATAATTCATATCACATAAGACTCGGTACGTTTAAAACTGAAATTGGGTCAAAATACGATTTATCGATCAATAATCGACTCAAAATAACTTGTAAAACAAGAGACCTTTCGAAACAAAAGGATTTGGGTCTCGAAAGTATTTTTATTGAAAGCGAAATATTTTTCTGAGTCTGTACGCGTTCGTTTCATATTAAACGGACGAACGATTGATTTATTATGAATTTTTGAACATTTTTCGGAATAAAAACGATCTCCGAATCATTTAATAATAAAATAATAGGGTTCAAACACCCTAAAATAATTTTATAAGATTTATCGAGCCTGGAAAATAATTTAAAATAATATTTTAAAGCTCGAAACTATTTTTCGGAATTTTTAAATCAATATAAATAATTAAATCTAATTAAATAATCAATTAAAATTATTTAATAAATAATTAAATTAATTAATCAATTAATATTTAAATTAATTGACTAATTAAATAATTAATTATCAATTAAAATTAACTAACTAAATAATTTGGATTTATTTTTTAATAAAATAATTTTTCAGAATTAATATAATGATTTTTATAATTTAAAATGAATTTTTAGAAATAAAAATAGAATTTTTAAATAATTTTTAAATAAAAGTAATCAGAAACAAAAAAAATCAGATTTTGAATCAGGAAAAATAGGATTAAAAGCGGGTTGCGAACGGGTCAAACAAACGGGTCGCGAAGAACTGTTTGACCCGCCGCCCCCAATTCCAGATTTCGTCTGTCGCCGGTAAATTCCCGGTCGACTCCGACGAGGGTCACAACCTCCCGATTCAAGCTGTTTTCTAGTTTTAATCGGCTCCAGGTTCACTTTTATATCCAACTGCAACACCAACTTCGAAGGTAAACCCGTCGATCACAAGGTCCGGCCGTAATCTCCATTGAAGCCGGCGGGCATTCAAGAAATTCCGGCGAAACTCTATTTTACTATTTACTGAACCAAATTCAACAATTAACATCTTAAAACGAAGCTTAAGACATGTATAATCAGTTCATATCATCAAAATAATCCAAAAATCACCCAATCAGAAACCCCTAATTTTCGAATAAAAACCCTAAAAATCGACTTTGAATTTTACCAACTGTTGAAACGATTTAAGGATATAAAATGATAGAGAATGGTCTGTGATTCATTTTGGTTATTCATAATTGTGATTTGGTGTTCAATAACACCTTCAAAACTGTCTTTGATTTTCAAAACTCTTCAAGAACACCAAGAACACATATTCAAGAAATTTTCAGAAAATCAAACCTTAATTTCTATATGATATTGAACTCTATTTTTGAAGTATAATATACCAAATCGACCAGAAAAACATGCTCTACAACATGGAAGCATCAAATCACATCAACAACATCAAGAACGAATTTTCATAATTTAAATACTAAATAATTCGAATATAAATAAATAAATACAAAAATTACCATGATTTCTGGGAAGAAACTGATGATTGATTCAGAAAGAGGATTTCGAGAGCTTCGTTTTGATATGCTGCATGCCCGAATCGGAGTTCGATAACGCCTTCATTCGTGTGTTTGATTCTCGGGAACGTATCGGTTTCTCGGGGTTCTCTCTGTATTTACGGTGTTTTAACTGGTTGCAAATGAATAAACGGAATAAAAGAAATAAGAAATAGGCTATTTATATTTATGAAATATTAGATCGTTCTGGATCGTTTTGGATCGTTAAATTAGTTGCTTAGCCGCTAAGTAACTACAAAAACGAAACAATTCAATACCAGAATTGGATAATTATCAAAACCGAGCTTTTTATAAAACACTATATACGAAAATAACGTAAAAATATCCCGTCTCTCGAGAATACAGGTTTTTGTCGATTACCGAAATGATTATTGTATCGAAAATATTGCGCCGGGCCACACACGGGTCAAACCGTAATCCGGATCGAAAAAGTCAAAACACGGAAAATGTCCGGAATTACCAGATTAGGTTAGGAAGGAGTTTTCGGAAGAGTTTCGTGTTATAAAAATGCAAAAACGGTTGAGGTTGGACGATTCCCGGCTTTGTAAAAGAATTTTGTAATTATTCAGAAAATCATTAATAATTCCATAAATCATTATAAAATCATCTAACAGTCCAAAAATTACCAGAAAAATATCACAATTATTTTTATTTTATTCTGGACATATAAAAATTAAAATACTCAAATAATATCACATCTAAACACCCAAACATCAATTCCACTTATCAGATAATTCACTAAAATTCACCTAAAATCACATAAATAATTCCAAATAATTATAATAATAATATTTGAAAATATGGGATATTACAATCTACCCCCCTTATAAGGATTCCGTCCTCGGAATCAGTAGAAGAAAGCACTAAGGGATCTTATCACAAATTTTCCATTTCCAAATAACCTCAATTTTCCATAATCTCAAATAAATCTTGTATTCCTTGTATAATAAAACTTTTACAGGAGCTTTACTGTGTACCACTGTTCTGTACCAATTCCTCAATAGAATCACTTTTACTGATCGCGAGAAAGAAGAATAGAGAGAAAGATAGAGAGAAGAAAAGAAAGAAAGATAGAGAGGGAAATAAAAGAACAGATTGACTTCGCTATATGCCAGTGATAGTTTAATCGCATTGCACTCCACTATCGTCCTTCATAATTCCATCAGATCGCCTTACTTTGACTTGGCCAGGATACTCAGCTTAACTTGATTGGCATACCTTCGATTATTTGGAATGATAAAATCATGGAATTTTAAAAGAAAAGAATTTGATACCATAAAGGAACCAAAATCTGAATTTGAGAAAGATATTGTTGAAATAAAAGAATAACTGAGAGATCAATATGACCAAACGAACTTGGTATTGCGTGTCCAAATTAAGACACTACTAAAGGTTGTTAACCTTCATGTATTCACAATACACACAAGTGATGGCGTCCCATCCAACTCCTATCACACAGACAGGGATACCTTGTGTCCCCTATAGTTAGGGTTGTTCATCTCAGTCAGAATAAAAGAATATAAAATGAATTCAAAATCAAATGAATAGAACTGATAAGATTTCAAAGATGATAGTTTTGAAGGAAATGAAGTCCAGAGAATAAAATTCTGGCACAAAATGAATAAACGGGTGTTAGGGAATATCCTCTAACAATTATTTCTTTTTGAAAGATGACAAAAGAAATTATAAAAAAAATAGAAGGTATTGCCAAAGTCTTAATATTTATCTTCAATTTAAACTCTTCAGTTGACTCGCCCTCTGATTCTAGACATTTCTTCATATTTCAGGGATATCGATAATCTTCATCGTCGTCGAATCGTAGTCTCGAAAGATTCCACAATAGAAGTTTTGCAACTGCCAGGAGTTCCATCCAGCTCAGCACAACCATCTCAAACAAATGCGCCTATCTTAACTTATTCGTTGGTACTATATCCAATAGTCCAACAGGAACTCGATATGAGCTCAAGCGTCCTCACATAGCTATACACACTCCTACACACTCTCGTTTCTAGTTTACTATAACCTCAGCTCTGATACCAACCTGTAACGCCCCCAAATCCGGGGTCAGAGGATTTTGTCGTCACGAAGAAACCTCAATCCAAAACAACCTATTTAATCGATAAATAAATGCCAACGGAAGATATTTGACATAAATGACCCCAATTAATCCATGATCTTTTAAGGTTAAAGTTCTAGAAACAAGATATCCAAATTCCATAATAAATTTTTCTCTTTCTTTTAAAACTCTTTTCAATAAATTCCAACTCAAAACTAAACCCGCTAGTATAACTTCGAAATGAAGTATACTAGGCCCAAATAAAATACAAAACTATAATATAATATAATATAATATAAACAACTTTACACAATAAAACTTACACTAGCCCGCAAACCCTGGATCAACCACCTTCCAAGAGCTTCTTCTTTGCTTCCTCAAATTATGCAGCTAAACAGCGCAAGCTAATCATCACTGGAGGTTAAATTTAAAAAGAGGCAAGTATGAGCGGAAGAAATGCTCAACAAGATCATTATAGTAAATATAGGGTCGTTTGATATAAAATCGACATCTGCATTAGAGCAGAACATTTAAAATCATAATTGCTGAACCAGAAAACTCTTCTTAATATTTTCAAGCGAAAGGCTTCAGCAATACTTTGAATCTTGATAAGAATCAAACTCGTAAAATAGTGTTTACGGAAATATCGTAAACCACCACAACAAAAAGAAGCAATGATTATGGATGAATCATAAACTTTACTCAAAACTCAACTCTTGATAATAATACTTATTTCGTTGTCATATCAAATTAGATATCAATACAAAATTTGATGCTCACAACACCCATACTGAAGTCAACATCAACCATCTATACTAACACCACCTTTGATATTTAACAACAACGTAAGTATCAGCATAAATCAAAATCTGAATCAAAACTACATTTTATCATTATTCCAAAACAAAAACAGTTGATAAATCATTTATTCTATGAATATCAAAAACGATATGATAATTTAGATTAGGATCATCCTCCGACGGACGTACTATCACATGCTGATCAGCCCGTGTGATAGCACAAGGTCATGATTCATAGAAACGTGACCCCAACATCACTAGTACTCAAATAAAAGGCAATACTCGCCTGTGGCAAAATGGTGCCATAATATTTCATATGGCACTTAGAAATAGCCCTCCGCTAGACCGTCCGTCCCGGTCACTTACGCAATTATGATCCAATCTTAAAACCTTTTATTGAAATGGGGTCATGATAATTGACACCCGAAATAATTTTATTTCCCCCAATTCTTGGGTAGAAATATTCGCAACCAAATCACTTTTCTCAAAATCCAAAACATTTATAAATCCGATAATTGGATAAGTAAAATCACTTTACTATTCTGAACATAGAATAGCAGAGGGTACTTGCGTAAACAGAATCATTTAATTCAGCGATATGTAAAACATTTATCGATTCTAAACTGAGAATAGGGAAAGCAATACTTGAATGATACGATTCAAAATAAATATCACTTGAACAATAAGTGATGATAGAAATACTTGCCTTTGGGTTTTAGCAGTTAGTCACACTCGCAAACACGCATCTATAATTAAACGATATAGCTTTAATTGTCTAAACGATAATCACTCGACGAACTGCGCGTCAAAATCCTATCGTCTACCCTTACGATAACCCACACATAAATATAACAGAAAATCACAGGACTCTTGATCCACATATGCACATAATTCGCATAGCATATAAACACATAACTCATATATCACATAATTCATATCACATAAGACTCGGTACGTTTAAAACTGAAATTGCGTCAAAATACGATTTATCGATCAATAATCGACTTAAAATAACTTGTAAAACAAGAGACCTTTCGAAACAAAAGGATTTGGGTCTCGAAAGTATTTTTATTGAAAGCGGAATATTTTTTTGAGTCTGTACGCGTTCGTTTCGTATTAAACGGACGAACGATTGATTAATTATGAATTTTTGAACATTTTTCAGAATAAAAACGATCTCCGAATCATTTCATAATAAAATAATAGGGTTCAAACACCCTAAAATAATATTATAAGATTTATCGAGCCTGGAAAATAATTTAAAATAATATTTTAAAGCTCGAAATTATTTTTCGGAATTTTTAAATCAATATAAATAATTAAATCTAATTAAATAATCAATTAAAATTAATTAATAAATAATTAATTTAATTAATCAATTAATATTTAAATTAATTGACTAAATAAATAATTAATTATCAATTAAAATTAATTAACTAAATAATTTGGATTTATTTTTGAATAAAATAATTTTTCAGAATTAAAATAATGATTTTTAGAATTTAAAATGAATTTTTAGAAATAAAAATAGAAATTTTAAATAATTTTTAAATAAAAGTAATCAGAAACAAAAAAAATCAGATTTTGAATCAGGAAAAATAGGATTAAAAGCGGGTTGCGAACGGGTCAAACAAACGGGTCGCGAAGAACTGTTCGACCCGCCGCCCCCAATTCCAGATTCCGTCCGTCGCCGGTAAATTCCCGGTCGACTCCGACGAGGGTCACAACCTCCCGATTCAAGCTGTTTTCTAGTTTTAATCGGCTCCAGGTTCACTTTTATATCCAACTGCAACACCAACTTCGAAGGTAAACCCGTCGATCACAAGGTCCGGCCGTAATCTCCATTGAAGCCGGCGGGCATTCAAGAAATTCCGGGGAAACTCTATTTTACTATTTACTGAACCAAATTCAACAATTAACATCTTAAAACGAAGCTTAAGACATGTATAATCAGTTCATATCATCAAAATAATCCAAAAATCACCCAATCAGAAACCCCTAATTTTCGAATAAAAACCCTAAAAATCGACTTTTAATTTTACCAACTGTTGAAACGATTTAAGGATATAAAATGATAGAGAATGGCCTGCGATTCATTTTGGTTATTCATACTTGTGATTTGGTGTTCAATAACACCTTCAAAACTGTCTTTGATTTTCAAAACTCTTCAAGAACACCAAGAACACATATTCAAGAAATTTTCAGAAAATCAAACCTTAATTTCTATATGATATTGAACTCTATTTTTGAAGTATAATATACCAAATCGACCAGAAAAACATGCTCTACAACATGGAAGCATCAAATCACATCAACAACATCAAGAACGAATTTTCATAATTTAAATACTAAATAATTCGAATATAAATAAATAAATACAAAAATTACCATGATTTCTGGGAAGAAACTGATGATTGATTCAGAAAGAGGATTTCGAGAGCTTCGTTTTGATATGCTGCACGCCCGAATCGGAGTTCGATAACACCTTCATTCGTGTGTTTGATTCTCGGGAACGTATCAGTTTCTCGGGTTTTTCTCTGTATTTACGGTGTTTTAACTGGTTGCAAATGAATAAACGGAATAAAAGAAATAAGAAATAGGCTATTTATATTTATGAAATATTGGATCGTTCTGGATCGTTAAATTAGTTGCTTAGCCGCTAAGTAACTACAAAAACGATACAATTCAATACCAGAATTGGATTATTATCAAAACCGAGCTTTTTATAAAACATAATATACGAAAATAACGTAAAAATATCCCGTCTCTCGAGAATACAGGTTTTTGTCGATTATCGAAATGATTATCGTATCGAAAATATTGCGTCGGGCCACGCACAGGTCAAACTGTAATCCAGATCGAAAAAGTCAAAACACAGAAAATGTCCGGAATTACCAGATTAGGTTAGGAAGGAGTTTTCGGAAGAGTTTCGGGTTATAAAAACGCAAAAACGGTTGAGGTTGGACGATTCCCGGCTTTGTAAAAGAATTTTGTAATTATTCAGAAAATAATTAATAATTCCATAAATCATTATAAAATCATCTAACAGTCCAAAAATTACCAGAAAAATATCACAATTATCTATATTTTATTCTGGACATATAAAAATTAAAATACTCAAATAATATCACATCTAAACACCCAAACATCAATTCCACTTATCAGATAATTCACTAAAATTCACCTAAAATCACATAAATAATTCCAAATAATTATAATAATAATATTTGAAAATATGGGATATTACATATAGGGTGCAAAATAACTCTAATATGGTGAAAAGTGACTTACATGGTTAATTAGAACCAAAATGTGGACCAAAATTGACTTGTATGAATGTGACAATAAGAGTTGGTAAAAGGATTTCTAATTGGATGTATATGATCTTAACATATTAATTGTACCAATATATGATGGCAAGTGACTCGTATAAGGTGCAAAGTGACTCTAATATGGTGATAAGTCACTTACATGATTGATTAGAGCCAAAATGTGGCCCAAAATTGACTTGTAAGAAAGGGGTACCAAATGGTGGTTAAAGGATGTTTAATTGCATGTACATGATGTTAACATGTTAATTGTATCAATATATGGGGAAAGTGACTCTTATAGGGTGCAAAGTGACTCTAATATGGTGAAAAGTGACTTACATGATTGATTAGAGCCAAAATGTGGTACAAAATTAACTTGTATGAAAGTGGCATTAATAGGTGGTAAAAGGATGTCAAATTGGATGTATATGATGTTAACATGTTAATTGTTGTATATATGGTGGAAAGTGACTCTTATAAGGAGCAAAGTGACTCTAATATGGTGAAAAATGACATACATGGTTAATTAGAACCAAAATGTGGACCAAAATTGACTTGTATGAAAGTGGCATTAATAGGCGGTAAGAGGACGTGAAATTGGACG
Organism: Apium graveolens; assembly: GCF_009905375.1. Lineage (NCBI taxonomy): Eukaryota > Viridiplantae > Streptophyta > Magnoliopsida > Apiales > Apiaceae > Apium > Apium graveolens. The sequence continues at coordinate 18,900 of NW_027418191.1, forward strand.
TATATGATTTTAACATGTTAATTGTTGTATATATGGTGGAAAGTGACTCTTATAGAGTGCAAACTGACTCTAATATGGTGAAAAGTGACTTACATGGTTGATTAGAACCAAAATGTGGAACAAAATTGACCTGTATGAAAGTGGAATGAATAGGTGGTAAAAGGATGTCAAATTAGATGTATATGATGTTAACATGTTAATTGTACCAATATATGATGGCAAGTGACTCTTATAAGGTGCAAAGTGACTCTAATATGGTGAGAAGTCACTTACATGATTGATTAGAGCCAAAATGTGGCCCAAAATTGACTTGTAGGAAATGGGTACCAAGAGGTGGTTAAAGGATGTCTAATTGCTTGTACCTGATATTAACATGTTAATTGTATCAATATATGGTGGCAAGTGACTCTTATAGGGTGCAAAGTGACTCTAATATGGTGAAAAGTTACTTACATGGTTGATTAGAGCCAAAATGTGGTACAAAATTAACTTGTATGAAAGTGGCATTAATAGGTGGTAAAAGGATGTGAAATCGGATGTATATGATGTTAACATGTTAATTGTTATATATATGGTGGAAAGTGACTCTTATAAGGTGCAAAGTGACTCTAATATGGTGAAAAGTGACTTACATGGTTGATTAGAACCAAAATGTGGAACAAAATTGACCTGTATGAAAGTAGAATTAATAGGTGGTAAAAGGATGTAAATTTGGATGTATATGATGTTAACATGTTAATTGTATAAATATATGGTGGAAAGTGACTCATATAGGGTGCAAAATGACTCTAATATGGTGTAAAGTGACTTACATGGTCAATTAGATCCAAAAATGTGGACTAAAATTGACTTGTAGGAATATGGCGCTAAGAGGTGGTAAAAGGATTTCTAATTGGATGCATATGATGTTATCATGTTAATTGTACCAATATATGATGGCAAGTGACTCTTATAAGGTGCAAAGTGACTCTAATATGGTGATAAGTCACTTACATGATTGATTAGAGCCAAAATGTGACCCAAAATTGACTTGTAGGAAAGGGGTACCAAAAGGTGGTTAAAGGATGTTTAATTGCACGTACATGATGTTAACATGTTAATTGTATCAATATATGGGGAAAGTGACTCTTATAGGGTGCAAAGTGACTCTAATATGGTGAAAAGTGACTTACATGGTTGATTAGAGCCAAAATGTGGAATAAAATTAACTTGTATGAAAGTGGCATTAATAGGTGGTAAAAGGATGTCAAATTGGATGTATATGATGTTAACATGTTAATTGTTGTATATATGGTGGCAAGTGACTCTTATAGGGGTGCAAAGTGACTCTAATATGGTGAAAAGTAACTTACATGGTTAATTAGAACCAAAATGTGGAACAAAATTGACCTATATGAAAGTGGAATTAAGAGGTGGTAAAAGGATGTCAAATCGGATGTATATGATGTTAACATGTTAATTATGCATATAGATTGTGGAAAGTGACTCATATAGGGTGCAAAATAACTCTAACATGGTGAAAAGTGACTTACATTGTTAATTAGAACCAAAATATGGACCAAAATTGACTTGTATGAATGTGGCACTAAGAGGTTGTAAAAGGATTTCTAATTACATGTACATGATGTTAACATATTAATTGTACCAATATATGATGGCAAGTAACTCTTATAAGGTGCAGAGTAACTCTAATATGGTGAGAAGTCACTTACATGATTGATTAGAGCCAAAATGTGGCCCAAAATTGACTTGTAGGAAAGGGTTACCAAGAGGTGGTTAAAGGATGTCTAATTGCATGTACATGATGTTAACATGTTAATTGTATCAATATATTGGGGCAAGTGACTCTTATAGGGTGCAAAGTGACTCTAATATGGTGAAAAGTGACTTACATGGTTGGTTAGAGCCAAAATGTGGTACAAAATTAACTTGTATGAAAGTGGCATTGATAGGTGGTAAAAGGATGTGAAATTGGATGTATATGATATTAACATGTTAATTGTTGTATATATGGTGGAAAGTTACTCTTATAGGGTGCAAAGTGACTCTAATATCGTGAAAAGTGACTTACATGGTTGATCAGAACCAAAATGTGGAACAAAATTGACCTATATGAAAGTGGAACTAATAGATGGTAAAAGGATGTCAATTCGGATGTATATGATGTTAACATGTTAATTGTATAAATATATGGTGGAAAGTGACTCATATAGGGTGCAAAATTACTCTAATATGGTGAAAAGTGACTTACATGGTTAATTAGAACCAAAATGTGGACCAAACTTGACTTGTATGAATGTGGCACTAAGAGGTGGTAAAAGGATTTCTAATTGGATGTATATGATGTTTACATGTTAATTGTGCCAATATATGATGACAAATGACTCTTATAAGGTGCAAAGTGACTCTAATATGCTGATAAGTCACTCACATGATTGATTAGAGCCAAAATGTGGCCCAAAATGTGGTTAAAGGATGTTTAATTGCATGTACATGATGTTAACATGTTAATTGTATAAATATATGGGGAAAGTGACTTTTATAGGGTGCCAAGTGACTAATATGGTGAAAAGTGACTTACATGGTTTATTAGAGCCAAAATGTGGAATAAAATTAACTTGTATGAAAGTGGCATTAATAGGTGGTAAAAGGATGTCAAATTGGATGTATATGATGTTAACATGTTAATTGTTGTACATATGGTGGAAAGTGACACTTATAGGGTGCAAAGTGACTCTAATATGGTTAAAAGTGACTTACATGGTTGATTAGAACCAAAATGTGGAACAAAATTGACCTTTATGAAAGTGGAATTAAGAGGTGGTAAAAGGATGTTAATTCTGATGTATGTGATGTTGACATTTTAATTGTATAAATATATGGTGGAAAGTGACTCATATAGGGTGCAAAATTACTCTAATATGGTGAAAAGTGACTTACATGGTTAATTAGAACCAAAATGTGGACCAAAATTGACTTGTATGAATGTGACACTTAGAGGTGGTAAAAGGATTTCTAATTGGATGTATATGATATTAACATGTTAATTGTACCAATATATGATGGAAAATGACTCTTATAAGGTGCAAATTGACTCTAATATGGTGATAAGTCACTTACATGATTGATTAGAGCCAAAATATGGCCCAAAATTGACTTGTTGGAAAGGAGTACCAAAAGCTGGTTAAAGGATGTTTAATTGCATGTACATGATGTTAACATGTTAATTGTATCAATGTATGGGCAAAGTGACTTTTATAGGGTGCAAAGTGACTCTAATATGGTGAAAAGTGACTTACATGATTTATTAGAGCCAAAATGTGGTACAAAATTAACTTGTATGAAAGTGGCATTAATAGGTAGTAAAAGGATGTCAAATTGGATGTATATGATGTTAACATGTTAATTGTTATATATATGGTGGAAAGTGACTCTTATAAGGTGGAAAGTGAATCTAATATGATGAAAAGTGACTTACATGGTTGATTAGAACCAAAATGTGAAACAAAATTGACCTGTATGAAAGTGGAATTAATAGGTGGTAAAAGGATGTAAATTCGGATGTATATGATGTTAACATGTTAATTGTTTAAATATATCGTGTAAAGTGACTCATATAGGGTGCAAAATGACTCTAATATGGTGAAAAGTGACTTACATGGTTAATTAGAACCAAAATGTGGACCAAAATTGAGTTGTATGAATGTGGCACTAAGAGGTGGTAAAAGGATTTCTAATTGGATGTACATGATGTTAACATGTTAATTGTACCAATATATGATGGCAAGTGACACTTATAAGGAGCAAAGTGACTCTAATATGGTGAGAAGTCACTTACATGATTGATTAGAGCCAAAATATGGCCCAAAATTGACTTGTAGGAAATGGGTACCAAGAGGTGGTTAAAGGATGTCTAATTGTATGTACATGATGTTAACATGTTAATTGTATCAATATATGGTGGCAAGTGACTTTTATAGGGTGCAAAGTGACTCTAATATGCTGAAAAATTACTTACATGGTTGATTAGAGCCAAAATGTGGTACAAAATTAACTTGTATGAAAGTGGCATTAATAGGTGGTAAAAGGATGTGAAATTGTATGTATATGATGTTAACATGTTAATTGTTATATATATGGTGGAAAGTGACTCTTATAAGGTGGAAAGTGACTCTAATATGGTGAAAAGTGACTTACATGGTTGATTAGAACCAAAATGTGGAACAAAATTGACCTGTATGAAAGTGGAATTAATAGGTGGTAAAAGGATGTAAATTCGGATGTATATGATGTTAACATGTTAATTGTATAAATATATGGTGGAAAGTGACTCATATAGGGTGCAAAATGACTCTAATATGGTGAAAAGTGACTTACATGGTTAATTAGAACCAAAATGTGGACCAAAATTGACTTGTATGAATGTGGCACTTAGAGGTGGTAAAAGGATTTCTAATTGGATATATATGATGGTAACATGTTAATTGTATCAATATATGATGGCAAGTGACTCTTATAAGGTGCAAAGTGACTCTAATAAGGTGCAAAGTGACTCTTATAAGGTGCAAAGTGACTCTAATATGGTGAAAAGTGACTTACATGGTTAATTAGAACCAAAATGTGGACCAAAATTGACTTGTATGAATGTGACACTTAGAGGTGGTAAAAGGATTTCTAATTGGATATATATGATGGTAACATGTTAATTGTATCAATATATGATGGCAAGTGACTCTTATAAGGTGCAAAGTGACTCTAATATGGTGATAAGTCACTTACATGATTGATTAGAGCCAAAATGTGGCCCAAAATTGACTTATAGGAAAGGGGTACCAAAAGGTGGTTAAAGGATGTTTAATTGCATGTACATGATGTTAACATGTTAATTGTATCAATATATGGCGGCAAGTGACTCTTACATGGTGCAAAGTGACTTTAATATGGTGAAAAGTGACATACATGGTTGATTAGAGCCATAATGTGGTACAAAATTAACTTGTATGAAAGTGGCATTAATAGGTGGTAAAAGGATGTGTAATTGGATGTATATGATGTTAACATGTTAATTGTTATATATATGGTGGAAAGTGACTCTTATAAGGTGCAAAGTGACTCTAATATGGTGAAAAGTGACTTACATGGTTGATTAGAACCAAAATGTGGAAAAAAATTGACCTGTATGAAAGTGGAATTTAGAGGTGGTAAAAGTATATCAATTCGGATGTATATGATGTTAACATGTTAATTGTATAAATATATGGTGGAAAGTGACTCATATAGGGTGCAAAATTACTCTAATATGGTGAAAAGTGACTTACATGGTTAATTAGAACCATAATGTGGACCAAAATTGATTTTTATGAATGTGGTACTAAGAGGTGGTAAAAGGTTTTCTAATTGGATATATATGATGTTAACATGTTAATTGTTCCAATATATGATGGCAAGTGACTCTTATAAGGTGCAAAGTGACTCTAATATGGTGATAAGTCACTTACATGATTGATTAGAGCCAAAATGTGGCCCAAAATGTGGTTAAAGGATGTTTAATTGCATGTACATGATGTTAACATGTTAATTGTATCAATATATGGGGAAAGTGACTCTTATAGGGTACAAAGTGACTAATATGGTGAAAAGTGACTTACATGGTTGATTAGAGCCAAAATGTGGAATAAAATTAACTTGTATGAAAGTGGCATTAATAGGTGGTAAAAGGATGTCAATTCGGATGTATATGATGTTGACATTTTAATTGTATAAATATATGGTGGAAAGTGACTCATATAGGGTGCAAAATGACTTTAATATGGTGAAAAGTGACTTACATGGTTAATTGGAACCAAAATGTGGACCAAAATTGACTTGTATGAATGTGACACTAAGAGGTGGTAAATGGATTTCTAATTGGATGTATATGATGTTAATATATTAATTGTACCAATATATGATGCAAGTGACTCGGATAAGGTGCAAAGTGACTCTAATATGGTGATAAGTCACTTACATGATTGATTAGAGCCAAAATGTGGCCCAAAATTGACTTGTAGGAAAGGGGTACCAAAAGGTGGTTAAAGGATGTTTAATTGCATGTACATGATGTTAACATGTTAATTGTATCAATATATGGGGAAAGTGACTCTTATAGGGTGCAAAGTGACTCTAATATGGTGAAAAGTGACTTACATGATTGATTAGAGCCCAAATGTGGTACAAAATTAACTTATATGAAAATGGCATTAATAGGTGGTAAAAGGATGTCAAATTGGATGTATATGATGTTAACATGTTAATTGTTGTATATATGGTAGAAAGTGACTCTTATAAGGTGCAATGTGACTCTATTATGGTATAAAGTGACATACATGGTTAATTAGAACAAAAATGTGGACCAAAATTGACTTATATGAAAATGGCATTAGTAGGCGGTAAAAGGATGTGAAATTGGACGTATATGATGTTAACATGTTAATTGTTGTATATATGGTGGAAAGTGACTCTTATAGAGTGCAAAGTGACTCTAATATGGTAAAAAGTGACTTACATGGTTGATTAGAACCAAAATGTGGAACAAAATTGACCTGTGTGAAAGTGGAATGAATAGGTAGTAAATGAAAGGAATATGTCCTAAGTCCAATCAGGTAGTAGGATTTAGGAATAACTCTTTATGTAATCTGTTTTGATTTCATTGATATTAATAAAGACTTGTTTTGTTTTTTATTACGGGCTCTATCTATTTAAGTGTTTAAATTAGATATAAGTATGAAGTGGAGAAACAACCAAACATAGTATTATAACTCTTCGATCAGATCGAGGTGGTGAATACTTTAATGGAGTGTTTCTAGATTATCTCAAAGTAAATGGTATAATCTCCCAGTGGACTCCTCCAGATTGGTATCTGAAAGGAGAAATCGAACTTTGTTAGACATAGTTCGGTCCATGATGAGCTATGCAAATCTTCCAGTATTCCTATGGGGTTATGCATTGGAAACCTCAGCATATTTACTGAATAAGGTGCCTTCCAAATCTGTTCCTCAAACTTCATATGAGATATGGAAAGTAAGGAAACCGAGTCTTAAACACGTTAAGATTTGGGGATGTCCAGCTTGTGTCAAGTAAGTTGACCCAGATAAGCTGGAATATCGATCCGTAAAATGTAGTTTTATGGGATATCCTAAAGAGACTTTAGGGTATTACTTTTGCACCGATCATCGGGTGTTTGTCTCCAGACATGCTACCTTTTTGGAAAAGGAGTTTATCCTTGAAGGAAACAGTGGGAGCAAAATTGAACTTAATGAAGTTCAAGAAGCACAAACTACTACGGATCAAGTGGAAACACCTGTTCTGACTGAACAACCTTTTGTGGAACAGCCCATTCGTAGGTCAGGGAGAGTGTCTCGCCAACCTGAGAGGTAATATGGCCTTGTCATTGAGAATGACAATGAGTAGTCAATCATTTGATGATGACGACCCTGTGACCTATAATGAGGCTATAAGTAGTGTTGACTCAGAGAAATGGCATAGTGCCATGAAATCCAGAATGGAATCTATGTATACGGTATACAAAAGATAGATTATAGCAGATGGCCAGGTGGAGACCTATAAGGCCAGGCTTTTGGGAAAAGGATTCAAACAAAGGCAATGGATTGACTTTGATGAAACTTTTTACATGTAGCCCTGTTAAAATCAGTTCGGATTTTGCTTGCGATTAATGTGGTTTAAAGCAAGCTTCTCGAAAGATGGAACATTCGTTTTGATGAGATAATCAAAGAGTTTGATTTTATCAAAAACGTAGATGAACCATGCGTCTACAAAAGGGTTAGTGGGAGCGCGATAACATTTCTTATATTGTATTGAAATAGAGTTGACACACATAACAACATAGCAGACCCACTCACAAAGCTACTTTATGAAAGTCACTTTGATCGTCAAGATGGGTATTAGATACCAGAGTGATTGGCTTTAGTACAAGTGGGAGATTGAAAGGAATATGTCCTAAGTCCAATCAGGTAGTAGGATTTAGGAATAACTCTTTATGTAATCTGTTTTGATTTCATTGATATTAATAAAGACTTGTTTTGTTTTTTATTACGGGCTCTATCTATTTAAGTGTTTAAATTAGATATACCATAGTTTAGAGTAAAGCTTTTTATGGATTATGATGAGATCATAATAGTGAGACCTAAAAAGATGATAACTCTAAACTTAAATAGTTCCTGGTCATAGGATTACTAATTGGTAATTAATAATCCGCAAAGATCGGTACATACTATGCTTGCTTCATTGTGAAGGATGTCTGTTCTCATAGACATTTGTGTGGTGACACTATAGCTAGTATGTAGGTGCTTATTATAGAATAAGTTCACTGAACATGACTCGCCCAGCTGAACAACTGATGGAGTTCACTCACGTGTCAGCAGTTGTTCGCTTAGTGATAGTTGTACAAGTATTCTTAGACTTGAGGTCATCATAGTCATCTTGTGTACACTGAACTATGCTTTGGTTTAGTTCTTAGTCTCCAGGGACAATTATTAGGGCTCTTCTGGGTATAGGAATTTGTACACGAAGATAGTGTATGATCAATAAAGGATCTACCCCTTCCAGTGAAGGAAGCGAATGTTCAAGGCTGATCCACTTATGCTAGTTCAGGAATCTCTGGCCAGAGTGAATGAAATTAGAAAGGAGTTTTTAATTTGCATAGAACTACGCATAGTAAATGGTAAGCAAGTGATTGAATTACATAGGCTTGACACGAGATCCATGCCTTGTATTTAATTGGGACATTGTAGGGTAGAAGGAGTTTATTCTATGGTAACTATTCACTGACAGGTTCTTGGTATTCTAAGCAGTGAATTCATATTATCCGGATAGTCGCGATATGTTGAGAAGCATCACTCACGATGTAGAATAAATGTGATTAATTAATTAATCATATTTAATAAATTAGAGAATTTATATAAATAATGATAAAATAGTTTTATTATTATTATTTCTACTACCGGCTTAATATTGAACCTACAGGGTCACACCATAAAAAGAGAATGATTTTATGGGGGAGGAATTAATTAATAATGGCTAATAATTATTTATTTGTGAAATAAATAATTAATTGGCAAATTTAAAAATTGATTAAATGAGATTTAATTGATTATAAATTAATTAAGAAAAGTTCTTAATATTATTAATTAAGGATTTAATTTTTGGAAATTAAATCAAGAGAGAGAATTATTTCTAAAGTGTTTAGAAAAAGGATTAATGATTAAAAGGTGTTTTAATTATTAATGAGAATAATAAATGGGATACTAATAATAATATTTATGGGAAAATTTCAGCTGAAAATTTTGCCTATAAATACACTATTATAGACCCTATTTTATTTGAACCCCATCGAAACCCCAGAAACCCAAAAGTTTCAGAAAACCAAATTCTCTCCACCTCCTCCTCCTCCTAAAAGTCGTTTTCTTGGTGGATACCGGTGGAGTGCTTCACACTTGAGGAGCAACTGCTAAGGATCTCTGATCGTTGTCTCCGAATTGTTTTTAAAGGTTAGATTCGATCCCTCGAATTTTTATTCACGATTTATATGCTTTTATTTGGATTTTGTATGTGTAAAAGTGTTTTTTCCACGCCCCGCTGCGTTTAAAAATCCAACAATGATATCAGAGCATAGGTTGTATGCATATAGATATGTGGTAAAAATTTCAGAATTTTATGTGCTTGTATGAATTAATTATGATTTTTACAAGTTATATTAGGGATTAATTTTGCCTGATGAGAAATCGTTTCTCAGAATAATTTTGAATGTTGATCTGGGTTCTACAAGTGTTGTAGATCGTCTGGGTATTTTTTTCATAATTTTATGATGTATAGATTATTTATTATGAATTTTTGAAGTTGTTACAATTAAATTCGTAATTAAATAAATCATATATATATATTATTTGTAAGTATGTATATATATCTGCACTTTTGCTGCTGTGTATTTGTCTGTTGAGTGCTGCTGCACGGAGAAACAGCAGGTACAGGTCTGACATGCACGCAGTTCGAGGAAAGAGAAGACGGCGGCGGCTGAAAAAAAAATATAGGGGTGTAACGCATTCCGGGAATGCGTTACACACCTGTAACGCATTCAGGGAATGCGTTACACCTTTTAAATGGCTTAAAAGGCTGTAACGCATCACCGGAATGCGTTACAGGGCTTGTAACGCGTTCCGGTAATGCGTTACAGCCCGTCTGTTGATTTTAAAATTGATTTTCTGGGAGTTTCGTAACTCCGTTTTGGGCGTGCAATATACCGTTGGATTCGTTTTTTCGAGACGGATCTAATGGAGTGATCAATTTTAGTTTATATAAAAGTTTTGAACTATTTATATTTCCATGAAGTGTTTTAAAGTTGTTTTTTGACTGTTTTAATTGCTTTTAAATGCTTCATGTGATACATAGAGATGTATAATGCTTAGACTAATGTGCTAGATGATGTAACATGCCTACCTTGATGTTTATTCATGTTGATATATGTGATATATGCTTAGTTTATCATGCGATGATAGATTTAGGTGAACTTAAATAAACATAAGGCGTTTGTTAGACAACCTAGTATAGTGAAATTATTTCATAACCTTAAGAACAATATTATGAATACAATCATGAGATTCTTGTATTTGTGAAACACATAATTGAATATGAATTTTCGATATGAGAGAAAGGATGATTCTGTCAATAACAGATTTCTATCTGTAAGAAAGGGTTATTAAGTGACGCCTCTTGACAATGCTCCACCCGATCTGGGAATCGTCTGATTATTGATTATTGATTTGAAATATTTAATTTAAAAGGAAGAATCTCTTTATAATATGATTATGATTGTAACGTAATATAATCCCTCTAAAATTAAATAATATCAAGTAGTAATTGGCCAATGACACAACGGGCTTGTGTCGGTCATAGCCTTCCAACATGATAGAAAGTAGTTCTTATTTTTGAATCATTGTCGTTTCGTGCCACAGCCGAGGGCTTTGATTTCGAAATAAGAAATACTTGTCTATTACATAGAGATGTGTACATTGAATAAGAATCTAAAGGTCGTTACGTGCCACAGCCGTGGGCCTTTGGGGACTGATTTATTTGTACGGAATGTTGGGTTTGACTTGACTTAGAATATTGAGTTTTTCGTGCCACAGCCGTGACTCAATTATTCAAGAGGCTAAAGTTTGAGTAGGGAATAACATAAGATGTAATTGACAAGAGTTGTCTGCCTATTGAACATTACATGGCGTTTCGTGCCACAGCCGGGGTTGTGTAATGGAATGTAGGATCCCTATTCCCACTAGCATTATGAATGCTTAATTTTTCACGTAGGGGGTTGAATAAATTAGGAAAACTAGTGGGAGACACTTATGAATAAAGACCCGATTCATATAGTGTTTTAAAATGAAATCGAATATTTGCTAAGTGTTGTTATGTGTTTATCATTTACAGATTTACTTTGTACGTTATGTCTTCTGCACTATCACTCAGGAGCATACTAGATGCTCACAAATTGACTGGTCCTAATTATGCTGACTGGCTTCGAAACTTGAGAATTGTTCTCAAGATTGAGAAGCTGGAATACGTGATTGACTCACCTAAGCCTACTGAACCTGCTAGTGATGCAAATAATGATGAACATGTTGTGTATCGTAAGTGGATAGATGATGCAAATGTTGCTCAATGCATCATGCTAGCTTCCATGAACATTGAGCTACAGAAGCAACATGAGCATATGAATGCTCACACTATCCTCATGCATCTACAAGAGTTGTATGATGTGGCGGGGAGGATAGCTCGATATGAGATATCGAAGGAGTTGTTCAGTTGTAGGATGTCTGAGGGATCATCTGTGAATGACCATGTACTTAAGATGATCAATTTGATTGAACGTCTTGGACAACTTGGTTTTGCCATGGATGGGGAGCTGAGACAAGACTTGGTCTTGCAATCGTTTTCGAGTTCGTTCTCGCAGTTTGTTGTGAACTTTCACATGAATAAGTTGGATGTCAGCTTGCCTGAACTCCACAACATGTTGAAGACTGCGGAATCGAATTTTCCCCCTAAGAAGAGTTCTGTTCTTTTAATTGGTGAAGGTTCCAATCCTAAGAAAAGGAAGAGGAACTCTTCCAAGAAGAAGAAAGTAGGTGAAGAAAAGCCGGTTCTACCAAAAGCTGAAGACCCCAAGAGCAAAGTTGTTTGCTTTCACTGTAACAAGGTGGGGCACTGGAAGAGTAACTGCAAGGTTTACCTTGCAGAATTGAAGAAGAAGGGTAGTGAGACTACCGCTTCTGATTCAGGTATGTTCATGATAGAAGTGAATATGTCATTTCTACTTGGGTATTAGATACCGCCTGTGGTTCTCAAATCTGCAATTTGTTGCAGGGACCAAGGAGAAGTAGGACTCTTGAGGAAGAGGAGGTGATTCTACTGATGGAAATGGAGCAAGAGTTGCTGCTGAAGATGTAGAATCATTTCATTTACATATGCCTACGGGCAAGACTATTGTTTGAAATAATTTTTATTTTGTTCCCTCGATTGTGAGGAATATTATTTCCAAGTTAGACTTGGATGGATTTTCATTTATTATTGAGAATAATGAATGTTCTATTCTTAGAGATAATATTCTTTATGGACGTGGTGCTTTAAATAATGGTCTGTATATATGTGACATAATTTACTTCACATTGAACAAACTAATAAAAGAAAAGGGATGATGAAAATCTCACTTCGTTGTGGCACTGCAGTCTCCATTTAGTAGACATGGAGAGAGGACTGCAAATTTGCTAGGAATGGTACACACAGATGTATGTGGACCAATGTCTAAGCGAACCATGGGTGGATTTTCATACTTCATTACTTTCATAGATGATAGATCTGGATTCGGATATGTGTTTGATGAAACACAAGTCTGAGGCCTTTGAAAGGTTCAAAGAATATAAGTATGAAGTGGAGAAACAACCAAACATAGTATTATAACTCTTCGATCAGATCGAGGTGGTGAATACTTTAATGGAGTGTTTCTAGATTATCTCAAAGTAAATGGTATAGTCTCCCAGTGGACTCCTCCAGATTGGTATCTGAAAGGAGAAATCGAACTTTGTTAGACATAGTTCGGTCCATGATGAGCTATGCAAATCTTCCAGTATTCCTATGGGGTTATGCATTGAAAACCTCAGCATATTTACTGAATAAGGTGCCTTCCAAATCTGTTCCTCAAACTTCATATGAGATATGGAAAGTAAGGAAACCGAGTCTTAAACACGTTAAGATTTGGGGATGTCCAGCTTGTGTCAAGTAAGTTGACCCAGATAAGCTGGAATATCGATCCGTAAAATGTAGTTTTGTGGGATATCCTAAAGAGACTTTAGGGTATTACTTTTGCACCGATCATCGGGTGTTTGTCTCCAGACATGCTACCTTTTTGGAAAAGGAGTTTATCCTTGAAGGAAACAGTGGGAGCAAAATTGAACTTAATGAAGTTCAAGAAGCACAAACTACTACGGATCAAGTGGAAATACCTGTTCTGACTGAACAACCTTTTGTGGAACAGCCCATTCGTAGGTCAGGGAGAGTGTCTCGCCAACCTGAGAGGTAATATGGCCTTGTCATTGAGAATGACAATGAGTTGTCAATCATTTGATGATGACGACCCTGTGACCTATAATGAGGCTATAAGTAGTGTTGACTCAGAGAAATGGCATAGTGCCATGAAATCCAGAATGGAATCTATGTATACGGTATACAAAAGATAGATTATAGCAGATGGCCAGGTGGAGACCTATAAGGCCAGGCTTTTGGGAAAAGGATTCAAACAAAGGCAATGGATTGACTTTGATGAAACTTTTTACATGTAGCCCTGTTAAAATCAGTTCGGATTTTGCTTGCGATTAATGTGGTTTAAAGCAAGCTTCTCGAAAGATGGAACATTCGTTTTGATGAGATAATCAAAGAGTTTGATTTTATCAAAAACGTAGATGAACCATGCGTCTACAAAAGGGTTAGTGGGAGCGCGATAACATTTCTTATATTGTATTGAAATAGAGTTGACACACATAACAACATAGCAGACCCACTCACAAAGCTACTTTATGAAAGTCACTTTGATCGTCAAGATGGGTATTAGATACCAGAGTGATTGGCTTTAGTACAAGTGGGAGATTGAAAGGAATATGTCCTAAGTCCAATCAGGTAGTAGGATTTAGGAATAACTCTTTATGTAATCTGTTTTGATTTCATTGATATTAATAAAGACTTGTTTTGTTTTTTATTACGGGCTCTATCTATTTAAGTGTTTAAATTAGATATACCATAGTTTAGAGTAAAGCTTTTTATGGATTATGATGAGATCATAATAGTGAGACCTAAAAAGATGATAACTCTAAACTTAAATAGTTCCTGGTCATAGGATTACTAATTGGTAATTAATAATCCGCAAAGATCGGTACATACTATGCTTGCTTCATTGTGAAGGATGTCTGTTCTCATAGACATTTGTGTGGTGACACTATAGCTAGTATGTAGGTGCTTATTATAGAATAAGTTCACTGAACATGACTCGCCCAGCTGAACAGCTGATGGAGTTCACTCACGTGTCAACAGTTGTTCGCTTAGTGATAGTTGTACAAGTATCCTTAGACTTGAGGTCATCATAGTCATCTTGTGTACACTGAACTATGCTTTGGTTTAGTTCTTAGTCTCCAGGGACAATTATTAGGGCTCTTATAGGTATAGGAATTTGTACACGAAGATAGTGTATGATCAATAAAGGATCTACCCCTTCCAGTGAAGGAAGCGAATGTTCAAGGCTGATCCACTTATGCTAGTTCAGGAATCTCTGGCCAGAGTGAATGAAATTAGAAAGGAGTTTCTAATTTGCATAGAACTACGCATAGTAAATGGTAAGCAATTGATTGAATTACATAGGCTTGACACGAGATCCATGCCTTGTATTTAATCGGGACATTGTAGGGTAGAAGGAGTTTATTGTACGGTAACTATTCACTGACAGGTTCTTGGTATTCTAAGCAGTGAATTCATATTATCCGGATAGTCGCGATATGTTGAGAAGCATCACTCACGATGTAGAATAAATGTGATTAATTAATTAATCATATTTAATAAATTAGAGAATTTATATAAATAATGATAAAATAGTTTTATTATTATTATTTCTACTACCGGCTTAATATTGAACCTACAGGGTCACACCATAAAAAGAGAATGATTTTATGGTGGAGGAATTAATTAATAATGGCTAATAATTATTTATCTGTGAAATAAATAATTAATTGGCAAATTTAATAATTGATTAAATGAGATTTAATTGATTATAAATTAATTAAGAAAAGTTCTTAATATTATTCATTAAGGATTTAATTTTTGGAAATTAAATTAAGAGAGAGAATTATTTCTAAAGTGTTTAGAAAAAGGATTAATGATTAAAAGGTGTTTTAATTATTAATGAGAATAATAAATGGGATAATAATAATAATATTTATGGGAAAATTTCAGCTGAAAATTTTGCCTATAAATACACTATTATAGACCCTATTTTATTTGAACCCCATCGAAACCCCAGAAACCCAAAAGTTTCAGAAAACCAAATTCTCTCCACCTCCTCCTCCTCCTAAAAGTCGTTTTCTTGGTGGATACCGGTGGAGTGTTTCAAACATGAGGAGCAACTGCTAAGGATCTCTGATCGTTGTCTCCGAATTGTTTTTAAAGGTTAGATTCGATCCCTCGAATTTTTATTCACGATTTATATGCTTTTATTTGGATTTTGTATGTGTAAAAGTGTTTTTTCCGCACCCCGCTGCGTTTAAAAATCCAACAGTAAAAGGATGTCAAATTGGATGTATATGATGTTAACATGTTAATTATACATATAGATTGTGGAAAGTGACTCATATAGGGTGCAAAATGACTCTAACATGGTGAAAAGTGACATACATGGTTGATTAGAGCCAAAATGTGGTACAAAATTAACTTGTATGAAAGTGGCATTAATAGGTGGTAAAAGGATGTGTAATTGGATGTATATGATGTTAACATGTTAATTGTTATATATATGGTGGAAAGTGACTCTTATAAGGTGCAAAGTGACTCTAATATGGTGAAAAGTGACTTACATGGTTGATTAGAACCAAAATGTGGAACAAAATTGACCTGTATGAAAGTGGAATTTAGAGGTGGTAAAAGTATGTCAATTCGGATGTATATGATGTTAACATGTTAATTGTATAAATATATGGTGGAAAGTGACTCATATAGGGTGCAAAATTACTCTAATATGGTGAAAAGTGACTTACATGGTTAATTAGAACCATAATACGGACCAAAATTGATTTGTATGAATGTGGTACTAAGAGGTGGTAAAAGGATTTCTAATTGGATATATATGATGTTAACATGTTAATTGTTCCAACATATGATGGCAAGTGACTCTTATAAGGTGCAAAGTGACTCTAATATGGTGATAAGTCACTTACATGATTGATTAGAGCCAAAATATGGCCCAAAATGTGGTTAAAGGATGTTTAATTGCATGTACATGATGTTAACATGTTAATTGTATCAATATATGAGGAAAGTGACTCTTATAGGGTGCAAAGTGACTAATATGGTGAAAAGTGACTTACATGGTTGATTAGAGCCAAAATGTGGAATAAAATTAACTTGTATGAAAGTGGCATTAATAGGTGGTAAAAGGATGTCAATTCGGATGTATATGATGTTGACATTTTAATTGTATAAATATATGGTGGAAAGTGACTCATATAGGGTGCAAAATGACTCTAATATGGTGAAAAGTGACATACATGGTTAATTGGAACCAAAATGTGGACCAAAATTGACTTGTATGAATGTGACACTAAGAGGTGGTAAATGGATTTCTAATTGGATGTATATGATGTTAACATATTAATTGTACCAATATATGATGGCAAGTGACTCGGATAAGGTGCAAAGTGACTCTAATATGGTGATAAGTCACTTACATGATTGATTAGAGCCAAAATGTGGCCCAAAATTGACTTGTAGGAAAGGGGTACCAAAAGGTGGTTAAAGGATGTTTAATTGCATGTACATGATGTTAACATGTTAATTGTATCAATATATGGGGAAAGTGACTCTTATAGGGTGCAAAGTGACTCTAATATGGTTAAAAGTGACTTACATGATTGATTAGAGACCAAATGTGGTACAAAATTAACTTGTATGAAAATGGCATTAATAGGTGGTAAAAGGATGTCAAATTGGATGTATATGATGTTAAAATGTTAATTGTTGTATATATGGTAGAAAGTGACTCTTATAAGGTGCAATGTGACTCTATTATGGTGAAAAGTGACATACATGGTTAATTAGAACAAAAATGTGGACCAAAATTGACTTGTATGAAAATGGCATTAGTAGGCGGTAAAAGGATGTGAAATTGGACGTATATGATGTTAACATGTTAATTGTTGTATATATGGTGGAAAGTGACTCCTATAGAGTGCAAAGTGACTCTAATATGGTGAAAAGTGACTTACATGGTTGATTAGAACCAAAATGTGGAACAAAATTGACCTGTATGAAAGTGGAATGAATAGGTAGTAAAAGGATGTCAAATTGGATGTATATGATGTTAACATGTTAATTATACATATAGATTGTGGAAAGTGACTCATATAGGGTGCAAAATGACTCTAACATGGTGAAAAGTGACATACATGATTGATTAGAGCCAAAATGTGGTACAAAATTAACTTGTATGAAAGTGGCATTAATAGGTGGTAAAAGGATGTGAAATTGGATGTACATGATGTTAACATGTTAATTGTTCGAATATATGATGGAAAGTGACTCTTATATGGTGCAAAGTGACTCTAATATGGTGAGAAGTCACTTACTTGATTGATCAGAACCAAAATGTGGTCAAAAATTGACTTGTAGGAAAGGGGGTACCAAGAGGTGGTTAAAGGATGTCTAATTGAATGTACATGATGTTAGCATGTTAATTGTATCAATATATTGGTGGCAAGTGACTCTTATAGGGTGCAAAGTGACTCTATTATGGTGAAAAGTGACTTACATGGTTGATTAGAGCCAAAATATGGTACAAAATTAACTTGTATGAAAGTGGCATTAATAGGTGGTAAAAGGATGTGAAATTGGATGTATATGATGTTAACATGTTAGTTGTTGTATATATGGTGGAAAGTTACGTTTATAGGGTGCAAAGTGGTTCTAATATGGGGGAAAGTAACTTACATGGTTGATTAGAACCAAAATGTGGAACAAAATTGACCTGTATGAAAGTGGAACTAATAGATGGTAAAAGGATGTCGATTCGGATGTATATGATGTTAACATGTTAATTCTACAAATATATGGTTGAAAGTGACTCATATAGGATGCAAAATGACTCTAATATGGTGAAAAGTGACTTACATGGTTAATTAGAACCAAAATGTGGACCGAAATTGACTTGTATGAATGTGGCACTAAGAGGTTGTAAAAGAATTTCTAATTGCATGTACATGATGTTAACAAGTTAATTGTACCAATATATGATGGCAAGTGACTCTTATAAGGTACAAACTGACTCTAATATGGTGAGAAGTCACTTACATGATTGATTAGTGCCAAAATATGCCCCAAAATTGACTTGTAGGAAATGGGGTACCAAGAGGTGGTTAAAGGATGTCTAATTGCATGTACGTGATGTTAACATGTTAATTGTATCAATATATGGTGGCAAAATGACTCTTATAGGGTGCAAAGTGACTCTAATATGGTGAAAAGTGACATACATGGAAGATTAGAGCCAAAATATGGCCCAAAATTAACTTGTATAAAAGTAGCATTAATAGGTGGTAAAAGGATGTCAAATTGGATGTATATGATGTTAACATGTTAATTGTTGTACATATGGTGGAAAGTGACTCTTATAGGGGTGCAAAGTGACTCTAATATGGTGAAAAGTGACTTACATTGTTAATTAGAACAAAAATATGGACCAAAATTGACTTGTATGAATGTGGCACTAAGAGGTGGTAAAAGGATTTCTAATTGCATGTACATGATGTTAACATATTAATTTTACCAATATATGATGACAAGTAACTCTTATAAGGTGCAGAGTACTCTAATATGGTGAGAAGTCACTTACATGATTGATTAGAGCCAAAATGTGGCCCAAAATTGACTTATAGGAAAGGGGTACCAAGAAGTGGTTAAAGGATGTCTAATTGCATGTACATGATGTTAACATGTTAGTTGTATCAATATATGGCGGCAAGTGACTCTTATAGGGTGCAAAGTGACTCTAATATGGTGAAAAGTGACATACATGGTTGATTAGAACCAAAATATGGTACAAAATTAACTTGTATGAAAGTGGCATTAATAGGTGGTAAAAGGATGTGAAATTGGATATATATGATGTTAACATGTTAATTGTTATATATATGGTGGAAAATGACTCTTATAAGGTGAAAAGTGACTCTAATATGGTGAAAAGTGACTTACATGGTTGATTAGAACCAAAATGTGGAACAAAATTGACCTGGATGAAAGTGGAATTTAGAGGTGGTAAAAGTATGTCAATTCGGATGTATATGATGTTAACATGTTAATTGTATAAATATATGGTGGAAAGTGACTCATATAGGGTGCAAAATTACTCTAATATGGTGAAAAGTGACTTACATGATTTATTAGAGCCAAAATGTGGTACAAAATTAACTTGTACGAAAGTGGCATTAATAGGTAGAAAAAGGATGTCAAATTGGATGTATATGATGTTAACATGTTAATTGTTGTATATATGGTGGAATGTGACTCTTATAAGGTGCAAAGTGACTCTAATATTGTGAAAAGTGATTACATGGTTGATTAGAACCAAAATATGGAACAAAATTGACCTGTATGAAAATGGAATTAATAGTTGGTAAAAGGATGTAAATTCGGATGTATATGATGTTAACATGTTAATTGTATAAATATATCGTGTAAAGTGACTCATATAGGGTGCAAAATGACTCTAATATGGTGAAAAGTGACTTACATGGTTAATTAGAACCAAAATGTGGACCAAAATTGACTTGTATGAATGTGGCACTAAGAGGTGGTAAAAGGATTTCTAATTGGATGTACATGATGTTAACATGTTAATTGTACCAATATATGATGGCAAGTGACACTTATAAGGTGCAAAGTGACTCTAATATGGTGAGAAGTCACTTACATGATTGATTAGAGCCAAAATGTGGCCCAAAATTGACTTGTAGGAAATGGGTACCAAGAGGTGGTTAAAGGATGTCTAATTGCATGTACATGATGTTAACATGTTAGTTGTATCAATATATGGTGGCAAGTTACTTTTATAGGGTGCAAAGTGACTCTAATATGCTGAAAAGTTACTTACATGGTTGATTAGAGCCAAAATGTGGTACAAACTTAACTTGTATGAAAGTGGCATTAATAGGTGGTAAAAGGATGTGAAATTGGATGTATATGATGTTAACATGTTAATTGTTATATATATGGTGGAAAGTGACTCTTATAAGGTGGAAAGTGACTCTAATATGGTGAAAAGTGACTTACATGGTTGATTAGAAACAAAATGTGGAACAAAATTGACCTGTATGAAAGTGGAATTAATAGGTGGTAAAAGGATGTAAATTCGGATGTATATGATGTTAACATGTTAATTGTATAAATATATGGTGGAAAGTGACTCATATAGGGTGCAAAATGACTCTAATATGGTGAAAAGTGACTTACATGGTTAATTAGAACCAAAATGTGGACCAAAATTGACTTGTATGAATGTGGCACTTAGAGGTGGTAAAAGTATTTCTAATTGGATATATATGATGGTAACATGTTAATTGTACCAATATATGATGGCAAGTGACTCTTATAAGGTGCAAAGTGACTCTAATATGGTGATAAGTCACTTACATGATTGATTAGAGCCAAAATGTGGCCCAAAATTGACTTGTAGGAAAGGTGTACCAAAAGGTGGTTAAAGGATGTTTAATTGCATGTACATGATGTTAACATGTTAATTGTATCAATATATGGCGGCAAGTGACTCTTACATGGTGCAAAGTGACTCTAATATGGTGAAAACTGACATACATGATTGATTAGAGCCAAAATGTGGTACAAAATTAACTTGTATGAAAGTGGCATTAATAGGTGGTAAAAGGATGTGTAATTGGATGTATATGATGTTAACATGTTAATTGTTATATATATGGTGGAAAGTGACTCTTATAAGGTTCAAAGTGACTCTAATATGGTGAAAAGTGACTTACATGGTTGATTAGAACCAAAATGTGGAACAAAATTGACCTGTATAAAAGTGGAATTTAGAGGTGGTAAAAGTATGTCAATTCGGATGTATATGATGTTAACATGTTAATTGTATAAATATATTGTGGAAAGTGACTCATATAGGGTGCAAAATTACTCTAATATGGTGAAAAGTGACTTACATAATTAATTAGAACCATAATGTGGACCAAAATTGATTTGTATGAATATGGTACTAAGAGGTGGTAAAAGGACTTCTAATTGGATATATATGATGTTAACATGTTAATTGTTCCAATATATGATGGCAAGTGACTCTTATAAGGTGCAAAGTGACTCTAATATGGTGATAAGTCACTTACATGATTGATTAGAGCCAAAATGTGGCCCAAAATGTGGTTAAAGGATGTTTAATTGCATGTACATGATGTTAACATGTTAATTGTATCAATATATGGGGAAAGTGACTCTTATAGGGTGCAAAGTGACTAATATGGTGAAAAGTGACTTACATGGTTGATTAGAGCCAAAATGTGGAATAAAATTAACTTGTATGAAAGTGGCATTAATAGGTGGTAAAAGGATGTCAATTCGGATGTATATGATGTTTACATTTTAATTGTATAAATATATGGCGGAAAGTGACTCATATAGGGTGCAAAATGACTCTAATATGGTGAAAAGTGACTTACATGGTTAATTGGAACCAAAATGTGGACCAAAATTGACTTGTATGAATGTGACACTAAGAGGTGGTAAATGGATTTCTAATTGGATGTATATGATGTTAACATATTAATTGTACCAATATATGATGGCAAGTGACTCGGATAAGGTGCAAAGTGATTCTAATATGGTGATAAGTCACTTACATGATTGATTAGAGCCAAAATGTGGCCCAAAATTGACTTGTAGGAAAGGGGTACCAAAAGGTGGTTAAAGGATGTTTAATTGCATGTACATGATGTTAACATGTTAATTGTATCAATATATGGGGAAAGTGACTCTTATAGGGTGCAAAGTGACTCTAATATGGTGAAAAGTGACTTACATGATTGATTAGAGCCCAAATGTGGTATAAAATTAACTTGTATGAAAATGGCATTAATAGGTGGTAAAAGGATGTCAAATTGGATGTATATGATGTTAACATGTTAATTGTTGTATATATGGTAGAAAGTGACTCTTATAAGGTGCAATGTGACTCTATTATGGTGAAAAGTGACATACATGGTTAATTAGAACAAAAATGTGGACCAAAATTGACTTGTATGAAAATGGCATTAGTAGGCGGTAAAAGGATGTGAAATTGGACGTATATGATGTTAACATGTTAATTGTTGTATATATGGTGGAAAGTGACTCTTATAGAGTGCAAAGTGACTCTAATATGGTGAAAAATGACTTACATGGTTGATTAGAACCAAAATGTGGAACAAAATTGACCTGTATGAAAGTGGAATGAATAGGTAGTAAAAGGATGTCAAATTGGATGTATATGATGTTAACATGTTAATTATACATATAGATTGTGGAAAGTGACTTATATAGGGTGCAAAATGACTCTAACATGGTGAAAATTGACATACATGGTTGATTAGAGCCAAAATGTGGTACAAAATTAACTTGTATGAAAGTGGCATTAATAGGTGGTAAAAGGATGTGAAATTGGATGTACATGATGTTAACATGTTAATTGTTCGAATATATGATGGAAAGTGACTCTTATATGGTGCAAAGTGACTCTAATATGGTGAGAAGTCACTTACATGATTGATTATAACCAAAATGTGGCCAAACATTGACTTGTAGGAAAGGGGTACTGATGAGGATCAAGGAATGAATATGTTAATTTGGATTTGGTTATGCGTACTTGTGGTGATGTTCAATTGGAGAGGATGCAAACATGGGTTATGCAGCTTACTTGGACAACAAGGAATAAAGGAGCGATGCATGAAGTTGGACAAGTAGCTGATTGTTATATAATTATTAATTCGAATTTTGCTTGCAAGTTTTTACCTTTCACTTGAAAGGGTTTTTCTTGTTTTAAGCACTTAGGATTTTATTTTCCTATTTGGATTTGGTTTTTGTCTTTTTTCTATTCGGATTTGGTTTTTAAATTTGTTTCCTAGAAGGATTCAGATATTGGCTAATTCAAGCTGATATTGAATTTCTCTCGGAATCATATTGGGTTTGGGTTATTGTCTAAGCCTATAAATACCCTTCTAATGTAATCTTTTAAGAGAGACAATGGATGATATAAAACTTTTGTTTTGAGATAAACTATGAGTAGTTTTTCTTCCCTCTAAACTTCAATTACTGGATTGTTTTGAAGGTTAGATTCGAATTACTTAGTTTCTGGATTGATCTAAGCAATTTGAGATTCAAAATTCACGTTTCTGGTTTGATCGTGTTCTTATTATTAATTCGAATTTTGCTTGCAAGTTTTTACCTTTCACTTGAAAGGGTTTTTCTTGTTTTAAGCACTTAGGATTTTATTTTCCTATTTGGATTTAGTTTTTGTCTTTTTTCTATTCGGATTTGGTTTTTAAATTTGTTTTCTAGAAGGATTCAGATATTGGCTAATTCAAGCTGATATTGAATTTCTCTCGGAATCCTATTGGGTTTGGGTTATTGTCTAAGCCTATAAATACCCTTCTAATGTAATCTTTTAAGAGAGACAATGGATGATATAAAACTTGTGTTTTGAGATTAACTATGAGTAGTTTTTCTTTTCTCTAAACTTCAATTACTGGATTATTTTGAAGGTTAGATTCGAATTACTTAGTTTCTGGATTGATCTAAGCAATTTGAGATTCAAAGTTCACGTTTCTGGATTGATCGTGTTCTTTTGAAATATCCTCTTCTTCTCTTATCCCTTTTCTTTCTTTTTTTTCCTTTCTTTGTGGTGTGATCCACATCAGGTACCAAGAGGTGGTTAAAGGATGTCTAATTGCATGTACATGATGTTAGCATGTTAATTGTATCAATATATGGTGGCAAGTGACTCTTATAGAGTGCAAAATGACTCTATTATGGTGAAAAGTGACATACATGGTTGATTAGAGCCAAAATGTGGTACAAAATTAACTTGTATGAAAGTGGCATTAATAGGTGGTAAAAGGATGTGAAATTGGATGTACATGATGTTAACATGTTAATTGTTCGAATATATGATGGAAAGTGACTCTTATATGGTGCAAAGTGACTCTAATATGGTGAGAAGTCACTTACATGATTGATTATAACCAAAATGTGGCCAAAAATTGACTTGTAGGAAAGGGGTACTGATGAGGATCAAGGAATGAATATGTTAATTTGGATTTGGTTATGCGTACTTGTGGTGATGTTCAATTGGAGAGGATGCAAACATGGGTTATGCAGCTTACTTGGACAACAAGGAATAAAGGAGCGATGCATGAAGTTGGACAAGTAGCTGATTATTATATAATTATTAATTCGAATTTTGCTTGCAAGTTTTTACCTTTCACTTGAAAGGGTTTTTCTTGTTTTAAGCACTTAGGATTTTATTTTCCTATTTGGATTTGGTTTTTGTCTTTTTTCTATTCGGATTTGGTTTTTAAATTTGTTTCCAAGAAGGATTCAGATATTGGCTAATTAAAGCTGATATTGAATTTCTCTCGGAATCCTATTGGGTTTGGGTTATTGTCTAAGCCTATAAATACCCTTCTAATGTAATCTTTTAAGAGAGACAATGGATGATATAAAACTTTTGTTTTGAGATAAACTATGAGTAGTTTTTCTTCCCTCTAAACTTCAATTACTGGATTGTTTTGAAGGTTAGATTCGAATTACTTAGTTTCTGGATTGATCTAAGCAATTTGAGATTCAAAGTTCACGTTTCTGGATTGATCGTGTTCTTATTATTAATTCGAATTTTGCTTGCAAGTTTTTACCTTTCACTTGAAAGGGTTTTTCTTATTTTAAGCACTTAGGATTTTATTTTCCTATTTGGATTTGGTTTTTGTCTTTTTTCTATTCGGATTTGGTTTTTAAATTTGTTTTCTAGAAGGATTCAGATATTGGCTAATTCAAGCTGATATTGAATTTCTCTCGGAATCCTATTGGGTTTGGGTTATTGTCTAAGCCTATAAATACCCTTCTAATGTAATCTTTTAAGAGAGACAATGGATGATATAAAACTTGTGTTTTGAGATTAACTATGAGTAGTTTTTCTTTTCTCTAAACTTCAATTACTGGATTATTTTGAAGGTTAGATTCGAATTACTTAGTTTCTGGATTGATCTAAGCAATTTAAGATTCAAAATTCACGTTTCTGGATTGATCGTGTTCTTTTGAAATATCCTCTTCTTCTCTTATCCCTTTTCTTTCTTTTTTTTCCTTTCTTTGTGGTGCGATCCACATCAGGTACCAAGAGGTGGTTAAAGGATGTCTAATTGCATGTACATGATGTTAGCATGTTAATTGTATCAATATATGGTGGCAAGTGACTCTTATAGAGTGCAAAGTGACTCTATTATGGTGAAAAGTGACATACATGGTTGATTAGAGCTAAAATGTGGTACAAAATTAACTTGTATGAAAGTGGCATTAATAGGTGGTAAAAGGATGTGAAATTGGATGTACATGATGTTAACATGTTAATTGTTCGAATATATGATGGAAAGTGACTCTTATATGGTGCAAAGTGACTCTAATATGGTGAGAAGTCACTTACATGATTGATTATAACCAAAATGTGGCCAAAAATTGACTTGTAGGAAAGGGGTACTGATGAGGATCAAGGAATGAATATGTTAATTTGGATTTGGTTATGCGTACTTGTGGTGATGTTCAATTGGAGAGGATGCAAACATGGGTTATGCAGCTTACTTGGACAACAAGGAATAAAGGAGCGATGCATGAAGTTGGACAAGTAGCTGATTATTATATAATTATTAATTCGAATTTTGCTTGCAAGTTTTTACCTTTCACTTGAAAGGGTTTTTCTTGTTTTAAGCACTTAGGATTTTATTTTCCTATTTGGATTTGGTTTTTGTCTTTTTTCTATTCGGATTTGGTTTTTAAATTTGTTTCCTAGAAGGATTCAGATATTGGCTAATTCAAGCTGATATTGAATTTCTCTCGGAATCCTATTGGGTTTGGGTTATTGTCTAAGCCTATAAATACCCTTCTAATGTAATCTTTTAAGAGAGACAATGGATGACATAAAACTTTTGTTTTGAGATAAACTATGAGTAGTTTTTCTTCCCTCTAAACTTCAATTACTGGATTGTTTTGAAGGTTAGATTCGAATTACTTAGTTTCTGGATTGATCTAAGCAATTTGAGATTCAAAGTTCACGTTTCTGGATTGATCGTGTTCTTATTATTAATTCGAATTTTGCTTGCAAGTTTTTACCTTTCACTTGAAAGGGTTTTTCTTGTTTTAAGCACTTAGGATTTTATTTTCCTATTTGGATTTGGTTTTTTGTCTTTTTTCTATTCGGATTTGGTTTTTAAATTTGTTTTCTAGAAGGATTCAGATATTGGCTAATTCAAGCTGATATTGAATTTCTCTCGGATTCCTATTGGGTTTGGGTTATTGTCTAAGCCTATAAATACCCTTCTAATGTAATCTTTTAAGAGAGACAATGGATGATATAAAACTTGTGTTTTGAGATTAACTATGAGTAGTTTTTCTTTTCTCTAAACTTCAATTACTGGATTATTTTGAAGGTTAGATTCGAATTACTTAGTTTCTGGATAGATCTAAGCAATTTGAGATTCAAAGTTCACGTTTCTGGATTGATCGTGTTCTTTTGAAATATCCTCTTCTTCTCTTATCCTTTTCTTTCTTTTTTTCCTTTCTTTATGGTGCGATCCACATCAGGTACCAAGAGGTGGTTAAAGGATGTCTAATTACATGTACATGATGTTATCATGTTAATTGTATCAATATATGGTGACAAGTGACTCTTATAGGGTGCAAAGTGACTCTATTATGGTGAAAAGTGACTTACATGGTTGATTAGAGCCAAAATGTGGTACAAAATTAACTTGTATGAAAGTGGCATTAATAGGTGGTAAAAGGATGTGAAATTGGATGTATATGATGTTAACATGTTAGTTGTTGTATATATGGTGGAAAGTTACGTTTATAGGGTGCAAAGTGGTTCTAATATGGGGGAAAGTAACTTACATGGTTGATTAGAACCAAAATATGGAACAAAATTGACCTGTATGAAAGTGGAACTAATAGATGGTAAAAGGATGTCGATTTGGATGTATATGATGTTAACATGTTAATTCTACAAATATATGGTTGAAAGTGACTCATATAGGATGCAAAATGACTCTAATATGGTGAAAAGTGACTTAATGGTTAATTAGAACCAAAATGTGGACCGACATTGACTTGTATGAATGTGGCACTAAGAGGTTGTAAAAGAATTTATAATTGCATGTACATGATGTTAACAAGTTAATTGTACCAATATATGATGGCAAGTGACTCTTATAAGGTACAAAGTGACTCTAATATGGTGAGAAGTCACTTACATGATTGATTAGTGCCAAAATGTGCCCCAAAATTGACTCGTAGGAAATGGGGAACCAAGAGGTGGTTAAAGGATGTCTAATTGCGTGTACGTGATGTTAACATGTTAATTGTATCAATATATGGTGGCAAAATGACTCTTCTAGGGTGCAAAGTGGCTCTAATATGGTGAAAAGTGACATACATGGAAGATTAGAGCCAAAATGTGGCCCAAAATTAACTTGTATAAAAGTGGCATTAATAGGTGGTAAAAGGATGTCAAATTGGATGTATATAATGTTAACATGTTAATTGTTGTACATATGGTGGAAAGTGACTCTTATAGGGGTGCAAAATGACTCTAATATGGTGAAAATTGACTTACATTGTTAATTAGAACAAAAATATGGACCAAAATTGACTTGTATGAATGTGGCACTAAGAGGTGGTAAAAGGATTTCTAATTGCATGTACATGATGTTAACATATTAATTGTACCAATATATGATGACAAGTAACTCTTATAAGGTCCAGAGTACTCTAATATGGTGAGACGTCACTTACATGATTGATTAGAGCCAAAATGTGGCCCAAAATTGACTTATAGGAAAGGGGTACCAAGAGGTGGTTAAAGGATGTCTAATTGCATGTACATGATGTTAACATGTTAATTGTATCAATATATGGCGGCAAGTGACTCTTATAGGGTGCAAAGTGACTCTAATATGGTGAAAAGTGACATACATGGTTGATTAGAACCAAAATATGGTACAAAATTAACTTGTATGAAAGTGGCATTAATAGGTGGTAAAAGGATGTGAAATTGGATGTATATGATGTTAAATGTTAATTGTTATATATATGGTGGAAAATGACTCTTATAAGGTAAAAAGTGACTCTAATATGGTGAAAAGTGACTTACATGGTTATTAGAACCAAAATGTGGAACAAAATTGACCTGTATGAAAGTGGAATTTAGAGGTGGTAAAAGTATGTCAATTCGGATGTATATGATGTTAACATGTTAATTGTATAAATATATGGTGGAAAGTGACTCATATAGGGTGCAAAATTACTCTAATATGGTGAAAAGTGACTTACATGGTTAATTAGAACCATATTGTGGACCAAAATTGATTTGTATGAATGTGGTACTAAGAGGTGGTAAAAGGATTTCTAATTGGATATATATGATGTTAACATGTTAATTGTTCCAATATATGATGGCAAGTGACTCTTATAAGGTGCAAAGTGACTCTAATATGGTGATAAGTCACTTACATGATTGATTAGAGCCAAAATGTGCCCCAAAATATGGTTAAAAGATGTTTAATTGCATGTACATGATGTTAACATGTTAATTGTATCAATATATGGGGAAAGTGACTTTTATAGGGTGCAAAGTGACTAATATGGTGAAAAGTGACTTACATGGTTGATTAGAGCCAAAATGTGGAATAAAATTAACTTGTATGAAAGTGGCATTAATAGGTGGTAAAAGGATGTCAATTCGGATGTATATGATGTTGACATTTTAATTGTATAAATATATGGTGGAAAGTGACTCATATAGGGTGCAAAATGACTCTAATATGGTGACAAGTGACTTACATGGTTAATTGGAACCAAAATGTGGACCAAAATTGACTTGTATGAATGTGACACTAAGAGGTGGTAAATGGATTTCTAATTGGATGTATATGATGTTAACATATTAATTGTACCAATATATGATGGCAAGTGACTCGGATAAGGTGCAAAGTGACTCTAATATGGTGATAAGTCACATACATGATTGATTAGAGCCAAAATGTTGCCCAAAATTGACTTGTAGGAAAGGGGTACCAAAAGGTGGTTAAAGGATGTTTAATTGCATGTACATGATGTTAACATGTTAATTGTATCAATATATGGGGAAAGTGACTCTTATAGGGTGTAAAGTGACTCTAATATGGTGAAAAGTGACTTACATGATTGATTAGAGCCCAAATGTGGTACAAAATTAACTTGTATGAAAATGGCATTAATAGGTGGTAAAAGGATGTCAAATTGGATGTATATGATGTTAACATGTTAATTGTTGTATATATGGTAGAAAGTGACTCTTATAAGGTGCAATGTGACTCTATTATGGTGAAAAGTGACATACATGGTTAATTAGAACAAAAATGTAGACCAAAATTGACTTATATGAAAATGGCATTAGTAGGCGGTAAAAAGATGTGAAATTGGACGTATATGATGTTAACATGTTAATTGTTGTATATATGGTGGAAAGTGACTCTTATAGAGTGCAAAGTGACTCTAATATGGTAAAAAGTGACTTACATGGTTGATTAGAACCAAAATATGGAACAAAATTGACCTGTATGAAAGTGGAATGAATAGGTAGTAAAAGGATGTCAAATTGGATGTATATGATGTTAACATGTTAATTATATATATAGATTGTGGAAAGTGACTCATATAGGGTGCAAAATGACTCTAACATGGTGAAAAGTGAAATGCATGGTTGATTAGAGCCAAAATGTGGTACAAAATTAACTTGTATGAAAGTGGCATTAATAGGTGGTAAAAGGATGTGAAATTGGATGTACATGATGTTAACATGTTAATTGTTCGAATATATGATGGAAAGTGACTCTTATATGGTGCAAAGTGACTCTAATATGGTGAGAAGTCACTTACATGATTGATTAGAACCAAAATGTGGCCAAAAATTGACTTGTAGAAAAGGGGGTACCAAGAGGTGGTTAAAGGATGTCTAATTGCATGTACATGATGTTAGCATGTTAATTGTATCAATATATGGTGGCAAGTGACTCTTATAGGGTGCAAAGTGACTCTATTATTGTGAAAAGTGACTTACATGGTTGATTAGAGCCAAAATGTGGTACAAAATTAACTTGTATGAAAGTGGCATTAATAGGTGGTAAAAGGATGTGAAATTGGATGTATATGATGTTAACATGTTAGTTGTTGTATATATGGTGGAAAGTTACGTTTATAGGGTGCAAAGTGGTTCTAATATGGGGGAAAGTAACTTACATGGTTGATTAGAACCAAAATGTGGAACAAAATTGACCTGTATGAAAGTGGAACTAATAGATGGTAAAAGGATGTCGATTCAGATGTATATGATGTTAACATGTTAATTCTACAAATATATGGTTGAAAGTGACTCATATAGGATGCAAAATGACTCTAATATGGTGAAAAGTGACTTATATGGTTAATTAGAACTAAAATGTGGACCGAAATTGACTTGTATGAATGTGGCACTAAGAGGTTGTAAAAGAATTTCTAATTGCATGTACATGATGTTAACAAGTTAATTGTACCAATATATGATGGCAAGTGACTCTTATAAGGTACAAAGTGACTCTAATATGGTGAGAAGTCACTTACATGATTGATTAGTGCCAAAATGTGCCCCAAAATTGACTTGTAGGAAATGGGGTACCAAGAGGTGGTTAAAGGATGTCTAATTGCATGTACGTGATGTTAACATGTTAATTGTATCAATATATGGTGGCAAAATGACTCTTATAGGGTGCAAAGTGACTCTAATATGGTGAAAAGTGACATACATGGAAGATTAGAGCCAAAATGTGGCCCAAAATTAACTTGTATAAAAGTGGCATTAATAGGTGGTAAAAGGATGTCAAATTAGATGTATATGATGTTAACATGTTAATTGTTGTACATATGGTGGAAAGTGACTCTTATAGGGGTGCAAAGTGACTCTAATATGGAGAAAAGTTACTTACATTGTTAATTAGAACCAAAATTTGGACCAAAATTGACTTGTATGAATGTGGCACTAAGAGGTGGTAAAAGGATTTCTAATTGCATGTACATGATGTTAACATATTAATTGTACCAATATATGATGACAAGTAACTCTTATAAGGTGCAGAGTACTCTAATATGATGAGAAGTCACTTACATGATTGATTAGAGCCAAAATGTGGCCCAAAATTGACTTATAGGAAAGGGGTACCAAGAGGTGGTTAAAGGATGTCTAATTGCATGTACATGATGTTAACATGTTAATTGTATCAATATATGGCTGTAAGTGACTCTTATAGGGTGCAAAGTGACTCTAATATGGTGAAAAGTGACATACATGGTTGATTAGAACCAAAATATGGTACAAAATTAACTTGTATGAAAGTGGAATTAAGAGGTGGTAAAAGGATGTGAAATTGGATGTATATGATGTTAACATGTTAATTGTTATATATATGGTGGAAAATGACTCTTATAAGGTGAAAAGTGACTCTAATATGGTGAAAAGTGACTTACATGGTTGATTAGAACCAAAATGTGGAACTAAATTGACCTGTATGAAAGTGGAATTAAGAGGTGGTAAAAGGATGTGAAATCGGATGTATATGATGTAAACATGTTAATTGTACAAATATATGGTTGAAACTGACTCATATAGGGTGCAAAATGACCCTAAGATGGTGAAAAGTGACTTGCATGGTTAATTAGAACGAAAATGTGGACCAAAATTGACTTGTATGAATGTGGCACTAAGAGTTGGTAAAAGGATTTCTAATTGCATGTACATGATGTTAACATATTAATTGTACCAATATATGATGACAAGTGAATCTTATAATGTGCAGAGTAACTCTAATATGTGAGAAGTTACTAACATGATTGATTAGAGCCAAAATATTGCCCAAAATTGACTTGTAGGAAAGGGGTACCAAGAGGTGGTTAAAGGATGTCTAATTGAATGTACAAGATGTTAACATATTAATTGTATCAATATATGGTGGCAAGTGACTCTTATAGGGTGCAAAGTGACTCTAATATGGTGAAAAGTGATTTACATGGTTAATTAGAACCAAAATATGGACCGAAATTGACTTGTATGAATGTGGCACTAAGAGGTTGTAAAAGAATTTCTAATTGCATGTACATGATGTTAACATGTTAATTGTACCAATATATGTGGCAAGTGACTCTTATAAGGTGCAAAGTGACTCTAATATGGTGAGAAGTCACTTACACGATTGATTAGAGCCAAAATGTGGCCCAAAATTGACTTGTAGGAAAAGGGGTACCAAGAGGTGGTTAAAGGATGTCTAATTGTATGTACAAGATGTTAACATGTTAATTGTATCAATATATGGTGGCAAGTGACTCTTATTGGGTGCAAAGTGACTCTAATATGGTGAAAAGTTACTTACATGGTTGATTAGAACCAAAATGTGGTACAAAATTAACTTGTATGAAAGTGGTATTAATAGGTGGTAAAAAGATGTGAAATTGGATGTATATGATGTTAACATGTTAATTGTTATATATAAGGTGGAAAGTGACTCTTATAAGGTGCAAAGTGACTCTAATATGGTGAAAAGTGACTTACATGGTTGATTAGAACCAAAATGTGGTACAAAATTGACCTGTATGAAAGTGGAATTAATAGGTGGTAAAAGGATGTAAATTCGGATGTATATGATGTTAACATGTTAATTGTATAAATATATGGTGGAAAGTGACTCATATAGGGTGCAAAATGACTCTAATATGGTGAAAAGTGACTTACATGGTTAATTAGAACCAAAATGTGGACCAAAATTGACTTGTATGAATGTAGCACTAAGAGGTGGTAAAAGGATTTCTAATTGGATGTATATGATATTAACATGTTAATTTTACCAATATATGATGGCAAATGACTCTTATAAGGTGCAAAGTGACTCTAATATGGTGATAAGTCACTTACATGATTGATTAGAGCCAAAATGTGGCCCAAAATTGACTTGTAGGAAAGGGGTACCAAAAGGTGGTTAAAAGAAGTTTAATTGCATGTACATGATGTTAACATGTTAATTGTACCAATATATGGGAAACGTGATTCTTATAGGGTGCAAAGTGACTCTTATATGGTGAAAAGTGACTTACATGGTTGATTAGAGCCAAAATGTGGAATAAAATTAACTTGTATGAAAGTGGCATTAATAGATGGTAAAAGGATGTCAAATTGGATGTATATGATGTTAACATGTTAATTGTTGTATATATGGTGGAGAGTGACTCTTATAGGGGTGCAAAGTGACTCTTATATGGTGAAAAGTGACTTACATGGTTGATTAGAACCAAAATGTGGAAATAAATTGACCTGTATGAAAGTGGAATTAAGAGGTGGTAAAAGGATGTCAAATCGGATGTATATGATGTTAACATGTTAATTATAAATATAGATTGTGGAAAGTGACTCATATAGGGTGCAAAATGACTCTAACATGGTGAAAAGTGACTTATACTGTTAATTAGAACCAAAATATGGACCAAAATTGACTTGTATGAATGTGGCACTAAGAGGTGGTAAAAGGTTTTCTAATTGCATGTACATGATGTTAACATATTAATTGTACCAATATATGATGGCAAGTAACTCTTATAAGGTTCAGAGTAACTCTAATATGGTGAGAAGTCACTTACATGATTGATTAGAGCCAAAATGTGGCCCAAAATTGACTTATAGGAAAGGGGTACCAAGAGGTGGTTAAAGGATGTCTAATTGCATGTACATGATGTTAACATGTTAATTGTACAATATATGGCGGCAAGTGACTCTTATAGGGTGCAAAGTGACTCTAATATGGTGAAAAGTGACATACATGGTTGATTAGAACCAAAATGTGGTACAAAATTAACTGGTATGAAAGTGGCATTAATAGGTGGTAAAAAGATG
Source organism: Apium graveolens (assembly GCF_009905375.1). Taxonomy (NCBI): domain Eukaryota; kingdom Viridiplantae; phylum Streptophyta; class Magnoliopsida; order Apiales; family Apiaceae; genus Apium; species Apium graveolens. The sequence continues at coordinate 53,455 of NW_027418191.1, forward strand.
TGAAATTGGATGTATATGATGTTAACATGTTAATTGTTATATATATGGTGGAAAGTGACTCTTATAAGGTGCAAAGTGACTCTAATATGGTGAAAAGTGACTTACATGGTTGATTAGAACCAAAATGTGGAACTAAATTGACCTGTATGAAAGTATAATTAGGATGTGGTAAAAGGATGTGAAATCGGATGTATATGATGTAAACATGTTAATTGTACAAATATATGGTGGAAACTGACTCATATAGGGTGCAAAATGACCATAAGATGGTGAAAAGTGACTTGCATGGTTAATTAGAACCAAAATATGGACCAAAATTGACTTGTATGAATGTGACACTAAGAGTTGGTAAAAGGATTTTTAATTGCATGTACATGATGTTAACATATTAATTGTACCAATATATGATGACAAGTGAATCTTACAATGTGCAGAGTAACTCTAATATGTGAGAAGTCACTAACATGATTGATTAGAGCCAAAATATGGCCCAAAATTGACTTGTAGGAAAGGGGTACCAAGAGGTGGTTAAAGGATGTCTAATTGAATGTACAAGATGTTAACATATTAATTGTGTCAATATATGGTGGCAAGTGACTCTTATAGGGTGCAAAGTGACTCTAATATGGTGAAAAGTGACTTACATGGTTAATTAGAACCAAAATGTGGACCGAAATTGACTTGTATGAATGTGGCACTAAGAGGTTGTAAAAGAATTTCTAATTGCATGTACATGATGTTAACGTGTTAATTGTACCAATATATGTGGCAAGTAACTCTTATAAGGTGCAAAGTGACTCTAATATGGTGAGAAGTCACTTACACGATTGATTAGAGCTAAAATGTGGCCCAAAATTGACTTGTAGGAAAAGAGGTACCTAGAGGTGGTTAAAGGATGTCTAATTGTATGTACATGATGTTAACATGTTAATTGTATCAATATATGGGGAAAATGACTCTTATAGGGTGCGAAGTGACTCTAATATGGTGAAAAATGTCTTACATGGTTGATTAGATCCAAAATGTGGTACAAAATTAACTTGTATGAAAGTGGCATTAATATGCGGTAAAAGGATGTGAAATTGGATGTATATGATGTTAACATGTTAATTGTTGTATATATGGTGGAAAGTGACTCTTATAAGGTGCAAAGTGACTCTAATATGGTGAAAAGTGACTTACATGGTTGATTAGAACCAAAATGTGGTACAAAATTGACCTGTATGAAAGTGGAATTAATAGGTGGTAAAAGGATCTAAATTCGGATGTATATGATGTTAACATGTTAATTGTATAAATATATGCTGGAAAGTGACTCATATAGGGTGCAAAATGACTCTATTATGGTGAAAAGTGACTTACATGGTTAATTAGAACCAAAATGTGGACCAAAATTGACTTGTATGAATGTAGCACTAAGAGGTGGTAAAAGGATTTCTAATTGGATGTATATGATGTTAACATGTTAATTTTACCAATATATGATGGCAAGTGACTCTTATAAGGTGTAAAGTGACTCTAATATGGTGATAAGTCACTTACATGATTGATTAGAGCCAAAATGTGGCCCAAAATTGACTTGTAGGAAAGGGGTACCAAAAGGTGGTTAAAGGAAGTTTAATTGCATGTACATGATGTTAGCATGTTAATTGTACCAATATATGGGAAAAGTGACTCTTATAGGGTGCAAAGTGACTCTAATATGGTGAAAAGTGACTTACATGGTTGATTAGAGCCAAAATGTGGAATAAAATTAACTTGTATGAATGTGGCATTAATAGGTGGTAAAAGGATGTCAAATTGGATGTATATGATGTTAACATGTTAATTGTTGTATATATGGTGGAGAGTGACTCTTATAGGGGAGCAAAGTGACTCTAATATGGTGAAAAGTGACTTACATGGTTGATTAGAACCAAAATGTGGAAATAAATTGACCTGTATGAAAGTGGAATTAAGAGGTGGTAAAAGGATGTCAAATCGGATGTATATGATGTTAACATGTTAATTATACATATAGATTGTGGAAAGTGACTCATATAGGGTGCAAAATGACTCTAACATGGTGAAAAGTGACTTACAATATTAATTAGAACCAAAATATGGACCAAAATTGACTTGTATGAATGTGGCACTAAGAGTTGGTAAAAGGTTTTCTAATTGCATGTACATGATGTTAACATATTAATTGTACCAATATATGATGGCAAGTAACTCTTATAAGGTTCAGAGTAACTCTAATATGGTGAGAAGTCACTTACATGATTGATTAGAGCCAAAATGTGGCCCAAAATTGACTTATAGGAAAGGGGTACCAAGAGGTGGTTAAAGGATGTCTAATTGCATGTACACGATGTTAACATGCTAATTGTACAGTATATGGCGGCAAGTGACTCTTATAGGGTGCAAAGTGACTCTAATATGGTGAAAAGTGACATACATGGTTGATTGGAACCAAAATGTGGTACAAAATTAACTGGTATGAAAGTGGCATTAATAGGTGGTAAAAGGATGTGAAATTGGTTGTATATGATGTTAACATGTTAATTGTTATATATATGGTGGAAAGTGACTCTTATAAGGTGCAAAGTGACTCTAATATGGTGAAAAGTGACTTACATGGTTGATTAGAACCAAAATGTGGAACAAAATTGACCTGTATGAAAGTGTAATTAAGAGGTGGTAAAAGGATGTGAAATCGGATGTATATGATGTAAACATGTTAATTGTACAAATATATGGTGGAAACTGACTCATATAGGGTGCAAAATGACCCTAAGATGGTGAAAAGTGACTTGCATGGTTAATTAGAACCAAAATATGGACCAAAATTGACTTGTATGAATGTGGCACTAAGAGGTGGTAAAAGGTTTTCTAATTGCATGTACATGATGTTAACATATTAATTGTACCAATATATGATGGCAAGTGACTCTTATAAGTTGCAGAGTAACTCTAATATGTGAGAAGTCACTAACATGATTGATTAGAGCCAAAATATGGCCCAAAATTGACTTGTAGGAAAGGGGTACCAATATGTGGTTAAAGGATGTCTAATTGCATGTACAAGATGTTAACATGTTAATTGTATATATATGGTGGCAAGTGACTCTTATAGGGTGCAAAGTGACTCTAATATGGTGAAAATTGACTTACATTGTTGATTAGAGCCAAAATGTGGTACAAAATTAACTTGTATGAAAGTGACATTAATAGGTGGTAAAAGGATGTGAAATTGGATGTATATGATTTTAACATGTTAATTGTTATATATATGGTGGAAAGTGACTCTTATAAGGTGCAAAGTGACTCTAATATGGTGAAAAGGGACTTACATGGTTGATTTGAACCGAAATGTGGAACAAAATTGACCTGTATGAAAGTGGAATTAAGAGGTGGTAAAAGGATGTCAATTCGGATGTATATGATGTTAACATGTTAATTTTATAAATATATGGTGGAAAGTGACTAATATAAGGTGCAAAATGACTCTAATATGGTGAAAAGTGACTTACATGGTTAATTAGAACCAAAATATGGACCAAAATTGACTTGTACGAATGTGGCACTAAGAGGTGGTAAAAGGATTTCTAATTGGATGTATATGATGTTAACATGTTAATTGTACCAATATATGATGGCAAGTGACTCTTATGGGGTGCAAAGTGACTCTAATATGGTGAGAAGTCACTTACATGATTGATTATAGCAAAAATGTGGCCCAAAATTGACTTGTAGGAAATGGGTACCAGGAGGTGGTTAAAGGATGTCTAATTGCATGTACATGATGTTAACATGTTAATTGTATCAATATATGGTGATAAGTGACTCTTATAGGGTGCAAAGTGACTCTAATATGGTGAAAAGTGACTTACATGGTTGATTAGAGCCAAAATGTGGTACAAAATTAACTTGTATGAAAGTGGCATTAATAGGTGGTAAAAGGATGTGAAATTGGATGTATATGATGTTAACATGTTAGTTGTTGTATATATGGTGGAAAGTTACTCTTATAGGGTGCAAAGTGACTCTAATATGGTGAAAAGTGACTTACATGGTTGATTAGAACCAAAATTTGGAACTAAATTGACATGTATGAAAGTGGAATTAAGAGGTGGTAAAAGGATGTCAAATTGGATGTATATGATGTAAACATGTTAATTGTACAAATATATGGTGGAAACTGACTCATATAGGGTGCAAAATGACTCTAAGATGGTGAAAAGTGACTTACATAGTTAATTAGAACGAAAATGTGGACCAAAATTGACTTGTATGAATGTGGCACTATGAGTTGGTAAAAGGATTTCTAATTGCATATACATGATGTTAACATATTAATTGTACCAATATATGATGGCAAGTAACTCTTATAAGATGCAGAGTAACTCTAATATTATGATAAGTCACTTACATGATTGATTAGTGCCAAAATATGGCCCAAAATTGACTTGTAGGAAATGGGGTACCAAGAGGTGGTTAAAGGATGTCTAATTGCATGTACAAGATGTTAACATGTTAATTGTATCAATATATTGGGGCAAGTGACTCTTATAGGGTGCAAAGTGACTCTAATATGGTGAAAAGTGACTTACATTGTTGATTAGAGCCAAAATGTGGTACAAAATTAACTTGTATGAAAGTTTCATTAATAGGTGGTAAAAGGATGTGAAATTGGATGTATATGATGTTAACATGTTAATTATTATATATATGGTGGAAAGTGACTCTTATAAGGTGCAAAGTGACTCTAATATGGTGAAAAGTGACTTACATGGTTGATTAGAACCAAAATATGGAACAAAATTGACCTGTATGAAAGTGGAATTAAGAGGTGGTAAAAGGATGTCAATTCGGATGTATATGATGTTAACATGTTAATTGTATAAATAAATGGTGGACAGTGACTCATATATGGTGCAAAATTACTCTAATATGGTGAAAAGTGACTTACATGGTTAATTCGAACCAAAATGTGGACCAAAATTGACTTGTATGAATGTGGTACTAAGAGGTGGTAAAAGGATTTCTAATTGGATGTATATGATGTTAACATGTTAATTGTACCAATATATGTTGTCAAGTGACTCTTATAAGGTGCAAAGTGACTCTAATATGGTGATAAGTCACTTACATGATTGATTAGAGCCAAAATGTGGCCCAAAATGTGGTTAAAGGATGTTTAATTGCATGTACATGATGTTAACATGTTAATTGTATCAATATATGGGGAACGTGACTCTTATAGGGTGCAAAGTGACTCTAATATGGTGAAAAGTGACTTACGTGGTTGATTAGAGCCAAAATGTGGAATAAAATTAACTTGTATAAAAGTGGCATTAATAGGTGGTAAAAGGATGTCAAATTGGATATATATTATGTAATATGTTAATTGTTGTATATAAGGTGGAAAGTGACTCTTATAGGGGTGCAAAGTGACTCTAATATGGTGAAAATTGACTTACATGGTTGATTAAAACCAAAATGTGGAACAAAATTGACCTATATGAAAGTGGAATTAAGAGGTGGTAAAAGGATGTCAAATCGGATGTATATGATGTTAACATGTTAATTATACATATAGATTGTGGAAAGTGACTCATATAGGGTGCAAAATGACTCTAATATGATGAAAAGTGACTTACATGGTTAATTAGAACCAAAATGTGGACCAAAATTTACTTGTATGAATGTTGCACTAAGAGGTGGTAAAAAGATTTCTAATTGGGTGTATATGATGTTAACATGTTAATTGTACCAATATATGATGGCAAGTGACTCTTATAAGGTGCAAAGTGACTCTAATATGGTGATAAATCACATACATGATTGATTAGAGCCAAAATGTGGCCCAAAATTGACTTTTAGGAAAGGGGTACCGAAATGTGGTTAAAGGATGTTTAATTGCATGTACATGATGTTAACATATTAATTGTACCAATATATGATGGAAAGTAACTCTTATAAGATGCAGAGTAACTCTAATATTGTGATAAGTCACTTACATGATTGATTAGAGCCAAAATATGGCCCAAAATTTACTTGTAGGAAATGCGGTACCAAGAGGTGGTTAAAGGATATCTAATTTCATGTACATGATGTTAACATGTTAATTGTATCAATATATGGTGGCAAGTGACTCTTATAGGGTGCAAAGTGACTCTAATATGGTGAAAAGTGACTTACATGGTTGATTAGAGCCAAAATGTGGTACAAAATTAACTTGTATAAAAGTGGCATTAATAGGTGGTAAAAGGATGTCAAATTGGATGTATATGATGTTAACATGTTAATTGTTGTACATATGGTGGAAAGTGACTCTTATAGGGGTGCAAAGTGACTCTAATATGGTAAAAAGTGATTTACATGGTTGATTAGAACCAAAATATGGAACTAAATTGACTTGTATGAAAGTGGAATTAAGAGGTGGTAAAAGATGTCAAATCGGATGTATATGATGTTAACATGTTAATTGTACAAATATATGGTGGAAAGTGACTCATATAGGGTGCAAAATTACTCTAATATTGTGAAAAGTGACTTACATGGTTAATTAGAACCAAAATGTGGACCAAAATTGACTTGTATGAATGTGGCACTAAGAGGTGGTAAAAGGAATTCTAATTGCATGTACATGATGTTAACATATTAATTGTACCAATATATGATGGCAAGTGACTCTTTTAAGGTGCAGACCAACCCTAATATGGTGAGAAGTCACCTTACATGATTCATTAGAACCAACATGTGGCCCAAAATTGACTTGTAGGAAATGGGTACCAAGAGGTGGTTAAAGGATGTCTAATTGCATGTACATGATGTTAACATGTTAATTGTATCAATATATGGTGGCAAGCGACTCTTATAGGGTACAAAGTGACTCTAATATGGTGAAAAGTTACTTACATGGTTGATTAGAGCCAAAATGTTGTACAAAATTAACTTATATGAAAGTGACATTAATAGGTGGTAAAAGGATGTGAAATTGGATTTATATGATATTAATATGTTAATTGTTATATATATGGTGGAAAGTGACTCTTATAAGGTGCAAAGTGACTATAATATGGTGAAAAGTGACGTACATGGTTGATTAGAACCAAAATGTGGAACAAAATTGATCTGTATGAAAGTGGAATTAATAGGTGATAAAAAGGATGTAAATTCGGATGTATATGATGTTAACATGTTAATTGTATAAATATATGGTGGAAAGTGACTCATATAGGGTGCAAACTGACTCTAATATGATGAAAAGTGACTTACATGGTTAATTAGAACCAAAATGTGGACCAAAATTTACTTGTATGAATGTTGCACTAAGAGGTGGTAAAAAGATTTCTAATTGGGTGTATATGATGTTAACATGTTAATTGTACCAATATATGATGGCAAGTGACTCTTATAAGGTGCAAAGTGACTCTAATATGGTGATAAGTCACATACATGATTGATTAGAGCCAAAATGTGGCCCAAAATTGACTTTTAGGAAAGGGGTACCGAAATGTGGTTAATGGATGTTTAATTGCATGTACATGATGTTAACATTTTAATTGTATCAATATATGGGGAAAGTGACTCTTATAGGGTGCAAAGTGACTCTCATATGGTGAAAAGTGACTTACATGGTTGATTAGAGCCAAAATGTGGAATAAAATTAACTTGTACAAAAGTGGCATTAATAGGTGGTAAAATGATGTCAAATTGGATATATATGATTTTAACATGTTAATTGTTGTATATAAGGTGGAAAGTGACTCTTATAGGGGTGCAAAGTGACTCTAATATGGTGAAAATTGACTTACATGGTTGATTAGAACCAAAATGTGGAAGAAAATTGACCTGTATGAAAGTGGAATTAAGAGGTGGTAAAAGGATGTCAAATCGGATGTAAATGATGTTAACATGTTAATTGTTGTATATATGGTGGAAAGTGACTCTTATAGGGGGGCAAAATAACTCTAACATGGTGAAAAGTGACATATATGGTTAATTAGAACCAAAATGTGGACCAAAATTGACTTGTATGAATGTGGCACTAAGAGGTTGTAAAAGGATTTCTAATTGCATGTACATGATGTTAACATGTTAATTTTTCCAATATATGATGACAAGTGACTCTTATTAGGTGCAAAGTGACTCTAATATGGTGAGAAGTCACTTACATGATTGATTAGAACCAAAATGTGGCGAAAAATAGACTTGTAGAAGAGGGGGTACCAAGAAGTGGTTAAAGGATGTCTAATTGCATGTACATGATGTTAACATGTTAATTGTATCAATATATGGTGGCAAGTGACTTTTATATGGTGCAAAGTGACTCTAATATGGTGAAAAGTGACTTACATGGTTGATTAGAGCCAAAATGTGGTACAAAATTAACTTGTATGAAAGTGGCATTAATAGGTGGTAAAAGGATGTGAAATTGGATGTATATGATGTTAACATGTTAGTTGTTGTATATATGGTGGAAAGTTACTCTTAAAGGGTGCAAAGTGACTCTAATATGGTGAAAAGTGACATACATGGTTGATTAGAACCAAAATGTGGAACAAAATTGAGCTGTATGAAAGTGGAATGAATAGGTGGTAAAAGGATGTCAAATTGGATGTATATGATGTTAACATGTTAATTGTTGTATATATGGTGGAAAGTGACTCTTATAGGGGTGCAAAATGACTCTAACATGGTGAAAAGTGACATACATGGTTAATTGGAACCAAAATGTGGACCAAAATTGACTTGTATGAATGTGGCACTAAGAGGTTGTAAAAGGATTTCTAATTACATGTACATGATGTTAACATGTTAATTGTTCCAATATATGATGACAAGTGACTCTTATAAGGTGCAAAGTGACTCTAATATGGGGAGAAGTCACTTACATGATTGATTAGAACCAAAATGTGGCCAAAAATTGACTTTAGAAAGGGAGTACCAAGAGTTGGTTAAAGGATGTCTAATTGCATGTACATGATGTTAACATGTTAATTGTATCAATATATGGTGGCAAGTGACTCTTATAGGGTGCAAAGTGACTCTAATATGGTGAAAAGTGACTTACATGGTTGATTAGAGCCAAAATGTGGTACAAAATTAACTTGTATGAAAGTGGCATTAATAGGTGGTAAAACGATGTGAAATTGGATGTATATGATGTTAACATGTTAGTTGTTGTATATATGGTGGAAAGTTACTCTTATAGGGTGCAAAGTGACTCTAATATGGTGAAAAGTGACTTACATGGTTGATTGAAACCAAAATGTGGAACAAAATTGACCTGTACGAAAGTGGAACTAATAGATGGTAAAAGGATGTCAATTCGGATGTATATGATGTTAACATGTTAATTGTACAAATATATGGTTGAAAGTGACTCATATAGGATGCAAAATGACTCTAATATGGTGAAAAGTGACTAACATGGTTAATTAGAACCAAAATGTGGACCGAAATTGACTTGTATGAATGTGGCACTAAGAGGTTGTAAAAGAATTTCTAATTGCATGTACATGATGTTAACATGTTAATTGTACCAATATATGATGGTAAGTGACTCTTATAAGGTACAAAGTGACTCAAATATGGTGAGAAGTCACTTACATGATTGATTAGTGCCAAAATATGGCCCAAAATTGACTTGTAGGAAATGGGGTACCAAGAGGTGGTTAAAGGATGTCTAATTGCATGTACATGATGTTAACATGTTAATTGTATCAATATATGGGGGCAAGTGACTCTTATAGGGTGCAAAGTGACTCTAATATGGTGAAAAGTGACTTACATGGTTGATTAGAACCAAAATGTGGTACAAAATTAACTTGTATAAAAGTGGCATTAATAGGTGGTAAAAGGATGTCAAATTGGATGTATATGATGTTAACATGTTAATTGTTGTACATATGGTGGAAAGTGACTCTTATAGGGGTGCAAAGTGACTCTAATATGGTGAAAAGTGATTTACATGGTTAATTAGAACCAAAATGTGGAACTAAATTGACTTGTATGAAAGTGGAATTAAGAGGTGGTAAAAGGATGTCAAATCGGATGTATATGATGTTAACGTGTTAATTGTACAAATATATGGTGGAAAGTGACTCATATAGGGTGCAAAATTACTCTAATATTGTGAAAAGTGACTTACATGGTTAATTAGAACCAAAATGTGGACCAAAATTGACTTGTATGAATGTGGCACTAAGAGGTGGTAAAAGGATTTCTAATTGCATGTACATGATATTAACATATTAATTGTACCAATATATGATGGCAAGTGACTCTTTTAAGGTGCAGAGTAACCCTAATATGGTGAGAAGTCACTTACATGATTCATTAGAGCCAAAATGTGGTCCAAAATTGACTTGTAGGAATTGGGTACCAAGAGGTGGTTAAAGGATGTCTAATTGCATGTACATGATGTTAACATGTTAATTGTATCAATATATGGTGGCAAGCGACTCTTATAGGGTGCAAAGTGACTCTAATATGGTGAAAAGTTACTTACATGGTTGATTAGAGACAAAATGAGGTAAAAAATTAACTTGTATGAAAGTGGCATTAATAGGTGGTAAAAGGATGTGAAATTGGATTTATATGATATTAATATGTTAATTGTTATATATATGGTGGAAAGTGACTCTTATAAGGTGCAACGTGACTATAATATGGTGAAAAGCGACCTACAAGGTTGATTAGAACCAAAATGTGGAACAAAATTGACCAGTATGAAAGTGGAATTAATAAGTGGTAAAAGGATTTCTAATTGGATGTATATGATGTTAACATGTTAATTGTATAAATATATGGTGGAAAGTGACTCATATAGGGTGGAAAATGACTCTAATATGATGAAAAATGACTTACATGGTTAATTAGAACCAAAATTCACTTGTATGAATGTTGCACTAAGAGGTGGTAAAAGGATTTCTAATTGGGTTTATAGGATGTTAACATGTTAATTGTACCAATATATGATGACAAGTGACTCTTATAAGGTGCAAAGTGACTCTAATATGGAGATAAGTCACTTGCATGATTGATTAGAGCCAAAATGTGGCCCCAAATTGACTTGTAGGAAAGGCGTACCAAAATGTGGTTAAAGAATGTTTAATTCAATGTACATGATGTTAACATGTTAATTATATCAATATATGGGGAAAGTGACTCTTATAGGGTGCAAAGTGACTCTAATATGGTGAAAAGTGACTTACATGGTTGATTAGAGCCAAAATGTGGAATAAAATTAACTTGTATAAAAGTGGCATTAATAGGTGGTAAAAGGATGTCAAATTGGATATATATGATGTTAACATGTTAATTGTTGTATATAAGGTGGAAAGTGACTCTTATAGGGGTGCAAAGTGACTCTAATATGGTGAAAATTGACTTACATGGTTGATTAGAACCAAAATGTGGAACAAAATTGACCTGTATGAAAGTGGAATTAAGAGGTGGTAAAAGGATGTCAAATCGGATGTATATGATGTTAACATGTTAATTATACATATAGATTGTGGAAAGTGACTCATATAGGGTGCAAAATGACTCTAATATGATAAAAAGTGACTTACATGGTTAATTAGAACCAAAATGTGGACCAAAATTGACTTGTATGAATGTGGCACTAAGAGGTGGTAAAAGGATTTCTAATTGCATGTACATGATGTTAACATATTAATTGTACCAATATATGATGGCAAGTAACTCTTATAAGATGCAGAGTAACTCTAATATTGTGATAAGTCACTTACATGTTTGATTAGAGCCAAAATATGGCCCAAAATTGACTTGTAGGAAATGGGGTACCAAGAGGTGGTTAAAGGATGTCTAATTGCATGTACATGATGTTAACATGTTAATTGTATCAATATATGGTGGCAAGTGACTCTTATAGGGTGCAAAGTGACCCTAATATGGTGAAAAGTGACTTACATGGTTTATTAGAGCCAAAATGTGGTACAAAATTAACTTGTATAAAAGTGGCATTAATAGGTGGTAAAAGGATGTCAAATTGGATATATATGATGTTAACATGTTAATTGTTGTACATATGGTGGAAAGTGACTCTTATAGGGGTGCAAAGTGACTCTAATATGGTGAAAAGTGATTTACATGGTTGATTAGAACCAAAATGTGGAACTAAATTGACTTGAATGAAAGTGGAATTAAGAGGTGTTAAAAGGATGTCAAATCGGATGTATATGATGTTAACATGTTAATTGTACAAATATATGGTGGAAATTGACTCATATAGGGTGCAAAATTACTCTAATATTATGAAAAGTGACTTACATGGTTAATTAGAACCAAAATGTGGACCAAAATTAACTTGTATGAATGTGGCACTAAGAGGTGGTAAAAGGATTTATAATTACATGTACATGCTGTTAACATATTAATTGTACCAATATATGATGGCAAGTGACTCTTTTAAGGTGCAGACTAACCCTAATATGGTGAGAAGTCACTTACATGATTCATTAGAGCCAAAATGTGGCCCAAAATTGACTTGTAGGAAATGGGTACCAAGAGGTGGTTTAAGGATGTCTAATTGCATGTACATGATGTTAACATGTTAATTGTATCAATATATGGTGGCAAGCGAGTCTTATAGGGTGCAAAGTGACTCTAATATGGTGAAAAGTTACTTACATGGTTGATAAGAGCCAAAATGTGGTACAAAATTAACTTGTATGAAAGTGGCATTAATAGGTGGTAAAAGGATGTGATATTGGATTTATATGATATTAATATGTTAATTGTTATATATATGGTGGAAAATGACTGTTATAAGGTGCAAAGTGACTATAATATGGTGAAAAGTGACCTACATGGTTGATTAGAACCAAAATGTGGAACAAAATTGACCTGTATGAAAGTGTAATTAATAGGTGATAAAAAGGATGTCAATTCGGATGTATATGATGTTAACATGTTAATTGCATAAATATATGATGAAAAGTGATTTACATGGTTAATTAGAACTAAAATGTGGACCAAAATTGACTTGTATGAATGTTGCAGTAAGAGGTGGTAAAAGGATTTCTAATTGGGTGTATATGATTTTAACATGTTAATTGTACCAATATATGATGGCAAGTGACTCTTTTAAGGTGCAGAGTAACCCTAATATGGAGAGAAGTCACTTACATGATTCATAAGAGCCAAAATGTGGCCCAAAATTGACTTGTAGGAAATGGGTACCAAGAGGTGGTTAAAGGATGTCTAATTGCATGTACATGATGTTAACATGTTAATTGTATCAATATATGGTGGCAAGTGACTCTTATAGGGTGCAAAGTGACTCTAATATGGTGAAAAATTATCGATTAGAGCCAAAATGTGGTACAAAATTAACTTGTATGAAAGTGGCATTAATAGGTGGTAAAAGGATGTGAAATTGGATTTATATGATGTTAATATGTTAATTGTTATATATATGGTGAAAAGTGACTCTTATAAGGTGCAAAGTGACTATAATATGGTGAAAAGTGACCAACATGGTTGATTAGAACCAAAATGTGGAACAAAAATGACCTGTATGAAAGTGGAATTAATAGGTGATAGAAAGGATGTAAATTCGGATGTATATGATGTTAACATGTTAATAAATATATGGTGGAAAGTGACTCACATAGGGTGCAAAATGACTCTAATATGATGAAAAGTGACTTACATGGTTAATTAGAACCAAAATGTGGACCAAAATTGACTTGTATGAATGTTGCACTAAGAGGTGGTAAAATGATTTCTAATTGGGTGTATATGATGTTAACATGTTAATTGTACCAATATATGATGGCAAGTGACTCTTATAAGGTGCAAAGTGACTCTAATATGGTGATAAGTCACTTACATGATTGATTAGAGCCAAAATGTGGCCCAAAATTGACTTGTAGGAAAGGGGTACCAAAAGGTGGTTAAAGAATGTTTAATTGCATGTACGTGATGTTAACATGTTAATTGTATCAATATATGGGGAAAGTGACTCTTATAGGGTGCAAAGTGACTCTAATATGGTGAAAAGTGACTTACATGGTTGATCATAGGCAAAATGTGGAATAAAATTAACTTGTATAAAGGGGCATTAATAGGTGGTAAAAGGATGTCAAATTGGATGTATATGATGTTAACATGTTAATTGTTGTATATAAGGTGGAAAGTGACTCTTATAGGGGTGCAAAGTGACTCTAATATGGTGAAAATTGACTTACATGGTTGATTAGAACCAAAATGTGGAACAAAATTGACCTGTATGAAAGTGGAATTAAGATGTGGTAAAAGGATGTCAAATTACATGTACATGATGTTAACATGTTAATTGTATCAATATATGGTGGCAAGTGACTCTTATAGGGTGCAAAGTGACTCTAATATGGTGAAAAGTGACTTATATGGTTGATTAGAGCCAAAATGTGGTTCAAAATTAACTTGTATGAAAGTGGCATTAATAGGTGGTAAAAGGATGTCAAATTGGATGTATATGATGTTAACATGTTAATTGTTGTATATATGGTGGAAAGTGACTCTTATAGGGGTGCAAAGTGACTCTAATATGGTGAAAAGTGACTTACATGGTTGATTAGAACCAAAATATGGAACTAAATTCACCTGTATGAAAGTGGAATTAAGAGGTGGTAAAAGGATGTCAAATCGGATGTATATGACGTAAACATGTTATTTGTACAAATATATGGTGGAAACTGACTCATATAGGGTGCAAAATGACTCTAAGATGGTGAAAAGTGACTTACATGGTTAATTAGAACGAAAATGTGGACCGAAATTGACTTGTATGAATGTGGCACTAAGAGTTGGTAAAAGGATTTCTAATTACCTGTACATGATGTTAACATATTAATTGTACCAATATATGATGGCAAGTGACTCTTATAAGGTGCAGAGTAACTCCAATATGGTGAGAAGTCACTAAGATGATTGATTAGAGCCAAAATGTATCCCAAAATTGACTTGTAGGAAGGTGGTACCAAGAGGTGGTTAAAGGATGTCTAATTGCATTTACAAGATGTTAACATGTTAATTGTATCAATATATGGTGGCAAGTGACTCTTATAGGGTGCAAAGTGACTCTAATATGGTGAAAAGTGACTTACATTGTTGATTAGAGCCAAAATGTGGTACAAAATTAACTTGTATGAAAGTGGCATTAATAGGTGGTAAAAGGATGTGAAATTGGATGTATATAATGTTAACATGTTAATTGTTATATATATGGTGGAAAGTGACTCTTATAAGGTGCAAAGTGACTCTAATATGGTGAAAAGCGACTTCCATAGTTGATTAGAACCGAAATGTGGAACAAAATTGACCTGAATGAAAGTGGAATTAAGAAGTTGTAAAAGGATGTCAAATCGGATGTATATGATGTAAACATGTTAATTGTACAAATATATGGTGGAAATTGACTCATATAGGGTGCAAAATGACTCTAAGATGGTGAAAAGTGACTTACATGGTTAATTAGAACGAAAATGTGGACCGAAATTGACTTGTATGAATATGGCACTAAGAGTTGGTAAAAGGATTTCTAATTACATGTACATGATGTTAACATATTAATTGTACCAATATATGATGGCAAGTGACTCTTATAAGGTGCAGAGTAACTCCAATATGGTGAGAAGTCACTAATATGATAGATTAGAGCCAAAATGTATCCCAAAATTGACTTGTAGGAAAGGGATACCAAGAGGTGGTTAAAGGATGTCTAATTGCATGTACAAGATGTTAACATGTCAATTGTATCAATATATGGTGGCAAGTGACTCTTATAGGGTGCAAAGTGACTCTAATATGGTGAAAAGTGACTTACATTGTTGATTAGAGCCAAAATATGGTACAAAATTAACTTGTATGAAAGTGGCATTAATAGGTGGTAAAAGGATGTGAAATTGGATGTATATGATGTTAACATGTTAATTGTTATATATATGGTGGAAAGTGACTCTTATAAGGTGCAAAGTGACTCTAATATGGTGAAAAGCGACTTACATAGTTGATTAGAACCGAAATGTGGAACAAAATTGACCTGTATGAAAGTGGAATTAAGAGGTGGTAAAAGGATGTCAATTCGGATGTATATGATGTTAACATGTTAATTTTATAAATATATGGTGGAAAGTGACTAATATAGGGTACAAAATGACTCTAAGATGGTGAAAAGTGACTTACATGGTTAATTAGAACGAAAATGTGGACCGAAATTGACTTGTATGAATGTGGCACTAAGAGTTGGCACTAAGATAACAAGTGTTCATGATCATAGTGATCTCTCAACAAATTCTTTTACTTCTATATGATTGATCAAACTTTGGGAAATAGAAACAGCTGAAAAAGGAGTAATAAAGTTGTGGTAGTATTCGGAATGGAAACACATTCGTGATACTAAGGTTGACGTGGTTATTAAAAGGTTATAGAACGCTAACGAGCAAAAGTATAACTAGTATAATATTAGGAACGGAAGATAGTAGCGACTACGAACTGGGAAAAAGGATGGGTAGTGAGAAGCAAAAGCTCTAATGCTAAAAGCTATAATGAGAGTCTGTGCAATAGACTTGAAAGAAATTGGAATGATCACTTAACACGGGTTGAGTTTTCTTACGACAATAGATCATATGTCAGTATTGAGGTATCACCTTATGAGATCCTTGAGGGAAGACAATGTCGATCTCCCTTATGTTAGGATGAAGTTGTAGAGCGCAAGATGCTCGGACCCGCAGTAGTCCAAAGGACCAAGGATATGATAGATCTAATCAGAGGACGGCTGGTAGTAGCCCAAGATGGACATGATAAGTATGTTGATTTGACACGAAAGGAAAAAGAGTATGAAATAGGGGACCTAGTGTTGTTATAGGTATTTCCTTGGAAAGGAAGGATGAGGCTCGGAAAGAAATGAAAGCTAAGTCCACGAATTGTTGGACCCTTGGATATATTAAGACGTATTGGGAGGATAACATAGGAGCTAGCCCTAACCCCGAACATGTAGCAGGTCGTAACGTGTCTCACGTATCAGTGTTAAGGAAGTGTAATTCAGATGCCAGATAAATAGGGGCATATGAGCGCATAGATATGCAACCCAACGTAACCTATATGGAGCAACCAGGAAGGGTTGTAGAGTGAAAAGGGAACAAGTGCTTAGGAGAAGGGTTATCAAACTATTCAGAGTTTGATGGAAAAACCACAATGTGAGAAAATTTATTTGAGAGTTAGAAAGTGTAATGCTAAGAAAGTATCCCAATTCATTTTCTATCTGATTCCGGGACGGAATCCTTTTAAGGAGGGGAGACTGTAATAACCCCAATTTTTGGGAAATTTTGAAACCCTTATGAATAGTGTTTTTGCTGAATGAGAAAACTTTTCATGCCACACTATATAGGGGTTCTGATATGGATATTCTGAGATTTTATTAGTACTTTATATGGGATATAAGTGTATGTAAAGATCGTCAGAATCCAAATCCGAACACTTTGATTTTTCCCGGAAATCCAATAGATACGGAAAGAATTGAGTATAAGGTAACAGGATAAAAGGATTTAAATTAAAGGATTATAATAGAGGATCATAAAAAGGAATATAATGTATTGAGAAAGGTTAAGGGAACGTAAGTAATAAGATCCCGGGTATGATCCCTCAAACGATAAACGAAAACGAAAGTTAAGCGAACAGTATAACAGATCAGCGGTCATTAGGCAAATAATTAGGAAGTTAATCAAAGGAATTAGAGAGGATGATGTCACCCAACCAATGAGAAGAGGACAAGGAGGGGAGGATGACATCATGAGGATGACACAAGCATGACATGGGAAGGAAGGAGATGTGGTGGCTTTTTAACCACACAAAATCAAGGACAACTAGGTAATTTACTAAAACAAACACAAAAATCAAACCAACCAAGCCAAGCAAATCATTTTCATCAAAATCAAAAAGAAACCAAGGCATTGTTCTTCATGCTCTCGGCCAAAACAGAATCAGCACACTAAAACTGCTGTATCTCCTTCATTTCTCACTCAAATATTGTGTTCTATAGCTCATTAGAAAGGTATTGAGATTACCTACAACTCTTGTTCACAAGTCTCGTCCAAATAATCATGGTAAGACCCTCATTTTTACAGTTCTTTAAATCGGACTTTTAGAAACTTCAAAGCCTAACTTTGTGTTCTTGATTTCTTTGGAAAGATCAAGCTTGTAGGAGGCTCCCTAAGGCTTCCTAGCAACTTAACACCTCCCAAGGAAGGTATAAACTTCAAACCCTAGCCTTTACTTTATTTGTTAGTAAGTTTAATGGTTGGTTTTGTGAAATGAGAAGCATGGATTGTGATTATTAGTAGTTTGGTTTGATTTGGAAGTGTTTTGGTAATTGAAGCTTGATTATAGTTCATAGGTCTTGATTGTGGTTGTTTGAGTTGAAAACCTTGGAGATTATGGACTGATGTGGTATGGTTTCGGTGAAGTTTTGTTGTATTGATGGTTATGAGTTGGTTGGTGGTTAATTGGAGTAGTTTAAACATTGGTAATCGCGTAAACATAGCCGTCGTAATGTTCGATTTACTTTAGACTGCTTTTGTTCATAACATTTGGACCCGAGAACTCCCTGCTAGATTATGACCATTGCCATGTTTAGATAGTTCATGTTACGAGCTTCGTTTTGATATGTAGTTCGTTTGATTCCGATGTACGGTTTAGGAGAAACGACCGTTTCAAGTAACGGCGTTTCGCGAACGAATCATTTCCCCTCGCCTTACTTTGAAACATAGGTTAAAGACCAAAAAGGGTTAATTAATGTATGAAACAATTATGGTAAGAGTGTTAGGCAGTTGGTAAGACACTCGCGAAGGAATCGCTTTAAAACTCGTAATGGTTAATTTATTAAAAATGGTGGAGCCGAGGGTACTCGAGTGACTTAAGAGAATCAATAAGCGCAAAACAAGCGTTAGAGTCTAAGTTAGTTAAAGTATAGATTTACAAGTGACTTTGGTTTAATTCCAACTTACTTATTTTTTATAGGTTACCAGACTCGTCCCGAGCCTTTTATCACCCCAAGTCGCTCAGGCAAGTTTTCTACCCGTTATAACTGTTGTTGTGATAAACATATGTATTTGCATTATCTTGCGATAGATGCATGTTGGTTAATTAGCAAATGATGCAATATATTGAAGCATGCTGCTATGGTATATATATATATGCATGCCTGTTTCGCATTCTTGCCATATATATATCTGTTGATTCAGTTGATAATACCTATGCTAGAGGATAGCGGTAATTTGCATATACCCTTAGTACAGGGACCCAAAGGTGAAAATATTTTCTAAAACCGGGAGTCGAGGATCCCGAGTAGATTTTGTATATATGGATATAAATATATATATATATATATATATATATATATACTTATATATATATATGGTCATAGTTTTCAAAACTATTAATCGAATAAGGTTTATTCGATAACTTTAACTTTATTTTATTATTGAATATTATTTCGAATATTATTCGAAGGCGTATGACTCCTTTATATTAAATGAATATTATTTTGAATATTCATTCGAGGGCTTATGACTCTTTTATATTATTTATTGAATATTATTTTGAATATTCATTCGGGGATTTATGACTCCTTTTATTTATTTATCTGAATATTATTTGAATATTCATTCGAGGGCTTATGACCCTTTTATTTATTTATCTGAATATTATTTGAATATTCATTCGAGGGCTTATGACTCTTTTATATTATTTATTGAATATTATTTGAATATTCATTCGAGGGCTTATGACCCTTTTATTTATTTATCTGAATATTATTTGAATATTCATTCGAGGGCTTATGACTCTTTTATATTATTTATTGAATATTATTTAAATATTCATTCGAGGGCTTATGACTCAGTTTATATTATTTAATGAATATTATTTGAATATTCATTTGAGGATCTATGACTCCGATTATTTGCTGAGATATATTCTTTATTTTATTAAAGAATAAGGTGTCGATAATCAAACTCACTTTTGATTATTCAAATAAAGATAGTACTTTCGTATAGGTATATCTTTGGATATTTAATATTCATTTCAAGTATAAGTTTCAAAACTTCTACTTCAATTATTTTTTATAAAGATTATTCTTTATGGAAATATTATTTAAATAATAATATTCAGATATTTTCTAATATATTGGGACTGATTTATTTTGTTAAATCAGCATCACTCCAAACATTCTTAAAAATGTTTTGCGAGTCTTCAAAATGATTTTTTAAAAGTTAGAGCGGATCCCAAAACTCATTTTTATATTTAAGATCCTCCTTTCGAAGGGGATTTAAATACTCGCTCAAAACCTGAGGGATCCGGCTCTGTGGTGTGTTTTATATTCGCAACAAGGTTGCTGTTTTGTTAAATGAATCGATTACTTACCCAACACTCGGGAAGTAAAATTCTTGGAACAAGTTAATCCATTAACAGGCATCGCCTGGGAAATATCGGTGAGTTCTCCTTTCCAACTAGATACGAATTCTTGGTGGAGCCGTATCAACAAGTTTCTACTTGGGGAAAGGGGGAACGAGCTTTACGTTTCAGAGTCATGGATTTCATCTGAACTAGGAGTGGCGTAAGTGGTCGAGTGGCGCCGGCCCAGCCTTATTATATTGGCCCAAATGGCCTGGAAGTTCCGCTAAGGCGGTCCATTCCTTAGGAGTTCAGTGTTCGGTTGACAAGTAAATCCGACAGGTTCTCCTCTACATGTAGAAAATGGTGGGGTTGCACTACTACGACTGATCATCGTAAGTGGTCTTCCTGGCGCGGCAAACTCCCGTAATGAGTTCATCATCCAATTGGATATTTCTGCAACACTACCCAGAGCATTTCGATAGAAAGGCTACGGTTGGGCGATTGTTGAGTGTTGGCAGGGTCAAGTTTTCAAAATGATGTTGCATCAAATGAAGTATCTCGTAACTTCATTTTATTTTGATGATATTTTAAAGATTTAATCTATTCAAATCTTGTCTTGTAGTCTCATCTATGTGATGAACTGTTGAAAGCTCATTATACTTTGAACAGTGGTAGTTCAAGTAGCTTTATAAATGATATAAGTATAGTGAAGTATTTGGTAACTTCATCCCTTGTTTTTACTTATATCTAGTAAGTAATTATCTTACTCATGATAAAAGATTCTAGTAAGTATCCATTTAGATACTTATATTATTGTTATCACTACATATTATCTTGCGAGCTGTAAGGCTCACTCTTGCTTTATTTCTTCATCACACAACAACAGTTAGGAAAGATGGCCAGACTCCAGCAGACCCAGCGCAAGCGCGTGGGAAGCGTCCCGCGTCTTCCCGATGATGTTGTGGCTGCTATAGCTGCAGAGGTAGATCTATTGGTAGATCAGGCATTCTATTTTTGAGAATCAAATTATGTATAATTATAACTTGTGGCAGATAATGGCAATTAACTGTAAATTTATCAAGTAATCATTTTGGGTTGTAATAACTTTTAAATTGTGGATTCAAAGACTTGTACTTATTTAAATTTCATCTCTGAGACTATAACGAGTTGTGGTGTGTGTTAGTGTGGGGTCACATCATAAGGTTATTATTATTAATTAAGTGAAGTGATATTGTGGAAAGAAAGACTGTGACGACCCGGATCCCCGACCCCGGATCTGGGGGTGTTACAGAAGTGGTATCAGAGCTAAGCGTTATAAACCTCAGAGATGATGTGACGTTAAGATAATAAGTTCACAAAGATAATAAGAACTCTTGCCAAGTTCATAGTCGGGCTACCTAACGTAGTACTGACAGTTAAAACCCTTATGGGAACCCTTATAAATATCGTGATAGGAGCGTAGTTCGTTATCGTATATGGTAGCGGGACTCCGAACCCTGAGGTTGAGGAGCAACAGCGCGATGATGTTTTATTACTAATTGGAGATCGGATTGTGGATCCGATAGAGTGTCCTAATGCAGGACCGGATGATGTTGATATTGAGGATATAGCGGTTGAGGATGTTGTCCTAGAAGGGATAGTTGTTGAGGAGGATCCCATGGAGGATCCTGACAAGATTGGATAAAGGACCACTGATGAATTGATGACCATGGTTAGGTCGACTACCAGAGGTAGGATTGGCCGGTCACTACCGGAGGTTCGTTCAAGTTTGTAAAGATAGTAACCCCTTTAACGCGGCTTACTAGTAAGACTGAGAAGTTCGAATGGACAGAGAAATGCGAGAACAGCTTTCAAGAACTGAAGTAGAGGTTGGTGATGGCCCCTATGCTGGCATTGCCGGATGGAAAAGGAGATTTTGTGAAGTGTAGTGACGCTTCGCACAAGGGCTTAGGGTGCGTGCTTATGCAGCACGGTAAGGTAATCGCGTACATGTCAAGACAATTAAGGTAATATGAAATTCGATATCCCCGCCCATGAGCTTAGGCTCGTGGCAATAGTTTTAGCCTAAAGATTGGAGGCACTACTTGTATGGAGAGAAGTGCGAGAATTACCTAAGCCATAAGTGCTCTAGTACATTTTCACGTAGAAAGAGCTCAACATATGCCAGAGGAGGCAGTTAGAGCTAATCAAGAATAATGATTGGGAGATTCTTTATCATTCGGGGAAAGCCAATGTGGTGGCTGATGCCCTTAGTAAAAAGGAGAGACTCAAGATGATAATGTCTTTGGGAGAGTTTATAAGAGATTTTGGAAATAGTAGTGAAGGTAACCGGAGCCGGTACCGAAAAGCTGTTTGAGATTGCAATAGAGACCGAATTATTGGAAAAGAGCATACGGTGCCAGAGAAAGATGCTAAGGGAATAATGAGGTATTCCTATAGAATTTGGGTTCCGAAAGTTCAAGAGCGTAAGGATGAGAACTTAGATGAGAGCCATAGTTTGAGGAATAAGATTTAGAGCAAACCCTGAACGTGATAGTCAGGGAGGTCGCCATCAAGATAGAAGGAACCCATGACATAATGGAGTGGAAAATGAGGATTTTAAATTAAAAGATGACCCCAATTATGGGGAGTAGGATGAAACATTTCATACTAAGGAAACAGAAAGTCGAGTAAGGAAAGGAGACCCGAGACGGTACTCCTATACGGCAATTCATGGACCTGTCTAGACAGAACTTAGACTATTATCCCCAACCATCACCTTGAGGAAACAATGCGATAGGAAATTCTTTCAGGACCTTTAAGTCTCTAAGCTCTCAGAGTTCCAAGGAACAGGTTGACCTAGTCGAGGCAAGAGCCTGGCTAAAGGAAATAGAGGAATCATTTGAGATTCTGAATGATTGACGAACCACAAAAGACTGTTTTTGTCACTTACCCTCCTAAGAGAGAGACCACCCGCTGGTGAAAGACCAAGAAAGGCACGGAGCCAGAGGTTAGAATAAACTGATTTAAGTTCAGTCAATTATTTTCGGGAAAGTAATTCCCAAAGATAAGGAGATAGTGTAAAAGCTTTGGAGCTAGAACAAAAGTGGATGAGTATGATGAATTATGAATCTAAGTTGTAAAAGTTAACAAGATTCGTTCTGAGGACACGAATCCAGAATGACGGGATGTTTGGAATCAATACTTATGTTGTGTTAGTTCATGAAATAATGATAAGAGAAAGGAAAATAAAAAGAAACTGAAGTGGAAAGGAATATAAAGGCAATAGAGTTTGAGGTATGATAAGGGAGTTGGGTATGAGGAAACCCTAAAGACTCGTAGCAATAGACATAGAAAAGTATGTAATCGTCAGGATGAGGGTGATTCACCATGAGTTAAAGTTGATGGTTGAAGGCATACGAGTTATGTACATTTTATCCCCTTTAAGTTGGGAGGATTCGAGGAAACCTTGAAATAGTTCGAAGGATAAATAATGAGACGCGGATAGACTGAGGAGACAAGGAAGTAAGAAATTAGGAAAAATTGGATGAAGGAAGTGACCTTTAAGAATGTGAAGTGTAAGATCGGTGGCATGATACCCAGAAAGGGGGACGCCAGGTATGAAAGATATCCCAACATTGAGGTGACTGTTGAGATAAACAACAAAAGTAAATAAGGAATTATTAAGAAGAAGTTCATGTTGAACATGACCAATATCTTCCAGAACATCCATGTTATCATTACCAAATCAGGAGAGAAAAGCGGATGACCATTGTTATCTTTTGGAGGCCATATGGATTGACCTCAATTTGAATAAGGATGGTATTATGAAGTTAGGTATAGACTATCGAGGTGGGAATGATGAAGAAGATAATCTATCAAGGATATATGACTTGGTTTATCCATGGATGGATGCATGTACCTTTTCAAAGGTGGAATTAAGGATAGAACATCGGTAACTTAAAATGAATCCTAGGGGAATGCATAAAGGTTGGCATTTCACCCTTAATAGGGATAGTATGAAATTTGACAGTATGAATTGGAAAGGATTAAGGTAATAACAACCTTTAAAGAATCAGTGGAGAATTTTTTTTTCAAAAGTATATAGACAATGATTCTAGTATTAGTATATGGAATTTTGATATGCCCTGTATCTAGGGAATACAGGAGGAACGATTCAAGGATAACCTTAGAGGTTTTACAAGGAGAAAGGTAATATTCAAAATTCTCAAGATTAGAAATGTGGATAAAGGAAATATGACGTAATTATAGTGTTGCCAAGTGGGGCACATGTTAAACCACGAGAAAGTATGGATCGAACCAGTAATGGTCGAAATTATTCAGGGAAATTAGGACTTAAGATAAAAGATGTTCTAATTATGATTGAGAGTCAGTCATGACAGTGATTAACCTCTAAAGACTGAGGCAATAACTTATGGAAAAATGGTGATTTTTTTTTCTTATCAGATTTTAAGGAAAACATCTTCACTCAAGCAGTGATCGGAAATAGGGTAGAAAATTTGTGAAAGTGGTTAAAATGAAATTGACTGTAAGGAAATTTTACTATCAGGAAAGGCCAAAGAGGTGGCTGACACTTTAAAGGTAAGAGGATAATTATAGGCACTTGTGCCAAAATAATACAGTGAGGATGGTTAAAACTGTGAAGGTTGTATTATGGTTTGGAAGATTGACATTCCTTCTGATGACTGTGCAATACCCAACCGTAATAGTAGTTGGTAAAGGTTTAATTCGTGTAATCGCCATGAGCGGGCTATCTATCTTAGGAGGTCCTATCTTGAGATAAGCCAGGACCATGTTTCAAAAAGGACTAGACGAACCTTTGAGTTAAGTCTTCTATTTAAGGCATATGATTAAGAATGATATTAACCTGCTATCATTGCTTTGATTGAAACTCTTCTGCAATTTTATCTACTTCATGTCATGAAAGTACGTCAGAGTTTGGAGTGTTCTTCATGAATTGTGATTGGTGGTTATGTTAACTCCTTAGGAGAATTAGATACGAGATGTATGGACTCCGTATGGTTAGCTATTAAGACTTCATGGAAAATGAATGACTACAGTAGGTCAGTGGTGGACCATAGTAAGGCAGCAATGATTCCGCGAGTAATGAGCTGATTACAACCGTGAGAGTTGTATTGGAATGGGTGTTGAGATTGAGTACCACTAATCGGGTCGTGGTAGTGTATAAGTTATCATTGATAGACTAATTAAGTAGAGTATCTACCTAGTGAATTATTATTCTTTCTTATCAATAGAGAGTCGTATTATTATACGAGGAAGGTTGCGGTGCAAGCATAGAATTCTAGTAACGATGATGTATAGAATGAGATCCCAGATTCGATTTTCGATGTCGAGGGAGTTTCAAAGGTGATTGTGTATAAGCTCGAGGAAGAGCATGGGTCCATAGAATGATGGACGGAATAGCAAAAATATTTAGGCATGTGAAATAGGATGCTATAATACTTGATGTTGATATAAATACATATATGTTTTGTTCTCCTATGACAAACCTCTATAGTTCAGAGGTAGGTTCCAAGCCAGATATTTTGTGGCAGTATATTTTTTTTTATATATACAATTCTCTTCAGTTCGTTCTTTTCTCTTCTTTTCATTTCATGTAAGTTGAGAAGAACAACCCTTCCAGAAGGGGAGGTATTGCCGAATGACTGTCTATCTGTGTGATAGAAGCCTAGTAGGATACCAACTATTGTTTAATTGCTTGTCAAGTACTAAAGGCTGGCCACCTTCTGTACTAACTATGCGAGATAACAAGTGTTCATGATCATAGTGATCTCTCAACAAATTCTTTTACTTCTATATGATTGATCAAACTTTGGGAAATAGAAACAGCTGAAAAAGGAGTAATAAAGTTGTGGTAGTATTCGGAATGGAAACACATTCGTGATACTAAGGTTGACGTGGTTATTAAAAGGTTATAGAACGCTAACGAGCAAAAGTATAACTAGTATAATATTAGGAACGGAAGATAGTAGCGACTACGAACTGGGAAAAAGGATGGGTAGTGAGAAGCAAAAGCTCTAATGCTAAAAGCTATAATGAGAGTCTGTGCAATAGACTTGAAAGAAATTGGAATGATCACTTAACACGGGTTGAGTTTTCTTACGACAATAGATCATATGTCAGTATTGAGGTATCACCTTATGAGATCCTTGAGGGAAGACAATGTCGATCTCCCTTATGTTAGGATGAAGTTGTAGAGCGCAAGATGCTCGGACCCGCAGTAGTCCAAAGGACCAAGGATATGATAGATCTAATCAGAGGACGGCTGGTAGTAGCCCAAGATGGACATGATAAGTATGTTGATTTGATACGAAAGGAAAAAGAGTATGAAATAGGGGACCTAGTGTTGTTATAGGTATTTCCTTGGAAAGGAAGGATGAGGCTCGGAAAGAAATGAAAGCTAAGTCCACGAATTGTTGGACCCTTGGATATATTAAGACGTATTGGGAGGATAACATAGGAGCTAGCCCTAACCCCGAACATGTAGCAGGTCGTAACGTGTCTCATGTATCAGTGTTAAGGAAGTGTAATTCAGATGCCAGATAAATAGGGGCATATGAGCGCATAGATATGCAACCCAACGTAACCTATATGGAGCAACCAGGAAGGGTTGTAGAGTGAAAAGGGAACAAGTGCTTAGGAGAAGGGTTATCAAACTATTCAGAGTTTGATGGAAAAACCACAATGTGGGAAAATTTATTTGAGAGTTAGAAAGTGTAATGCTAAGAAAGTATCCCAATTCATTTTCTATCTGATTCCGGGACGGAATCCTTTTAAGGAGGGGAGACTGTAATAACCCCAATTTTTGGGAAATTTTGAAACCCTTATGAATAGTGTTTTTGCTGAATGAGAAAACTTTTCATGCCACACTATATAGGGGTTCTGATATGGATATTCTGAGATTTTATTAGTACTTTATATGGGATATAAGTGTATGTAAAGATCGTCAGAATCCAAATCCGAACACTTTGATTTTTCTCGGAAATCCAATAGATACGGAAAGAATTGAGTATAAGGTAACAGGATAAAAGGATTTAAATTAAAGGATTATAATAGAGGATCATAAAAAGGAATATAATGTATTGAGAAAGGTTAAGGGAACCTAAGTAATAAGATCCCGGGTATGATCCCTCAAACGATAAACGAAAACGAAAGTTAAGCGAACAGTATAACAGATCAGCGGTCATTAGGCAAATAATTAGGAAGTTAATCAAAGGAATTAGAGAGGATGATGTCACCCAACCAATGAGAAGAGGACAAGGAGGGGAGGATGACATCATGAGGATGACACAAGCATGACATGGGAAGGAAGGAGATGTGGTGGCTTTTTAACCACACAAAATCAAGGGCAACTAGGTAATTTACTAAAACAAACACAAAAATCAAACCAACCAAGCCAAGCAAATCATTTTCATCAAAATCAAAAAGAAACCAAGGCATTGTTCTTCATGCTCTCGGCCAAAACAGAATCAGCACACTAAAACTGCTGTATCTCCTTCATTTCTCACTCAAATATTGTGTTCTATAGCTCATTGGAAAGGTATTGAGATGAACTACAACTCTTGTTCACAAGTCTCGTCCAAATAATCATGGTAAGACCCTCATTTTTACAGTTCTTTAAATCGGACTTTTAGAAACTTCAAAGCCTAACTTTGTGTTCTTGATTTCTTTGGAAAGATCAAGCTTGTAGGAGGCTCCCTAAGGCTTCCTAGCAACTTAACACCTCCCAAGGAAGGTATAAACTTCAAACCCTAGCCTTTAATTTATTTGTTAGTAAGTTTAATGGTTGGTTTTGTGAAATGAGAAGCATGGATTGTGATTATTAGTAGTTTGGTTTGATTTGGAAGTGTTTTGGTAATTGAAGCTTGATTATAGTTCATAGGTCTTGATTGTGGTTGTTTGAGTTGAAAACCTTGGAGATTATGGACTGATGTGGTATGGTTTCGGTGAAGTTTTGTTGTATTGATGGTTATGAGTTGGTTGGTGGTTAATTGGAGTAGTTTAAACATTGGTAATCGCGTAAACATAGCCGTCGTAATGTTCGATTTACTTTAGACTGCTTTTGTTCATAACATTTGGACCCGAGAACTCCCTGCTAGATTATGACCATTGCCATGTTTAGATAGTTCATGTTACGAGCTTCGTTTTGATATGTAGTTCGTTTGATTCCGATGTACGGTTTAGGAGAAACGACCGTTTCAAGTAACGGCGTTTCGCGAACGAATCATTTCCCCTCGCCTTACTTTGAAACATAGGTTAAAGACCAAAAAGGGTTAATTAATGTATGAAACAATTATGGTAAGAGTGTTAGGTAGTTGGTAAGACACTCGCGAAGGAATCGCTTTAAAAATCGTAATGGTTAATTTATTAAAAATGGTGGAGCCGAGGGTACTCGAGTGACTTAAGAGAATCAATAAGCGCAAAACAAGCGTTAGAGTCTAAGTTAGTTAAAGTATAGATTTACAAGTGACTTTGGTTTAATTCCAACTTACTTATTTTTTATAGGTTACCAGACTCGTCCCGAGCCTTTTATCACCCCAAGTCGCTCAGGCAAGTTTTCTACCCGTTAAGGCTGTTGTTGTGATGAACATATGTATTTGCATTATCTTGCGATAGATGCATGTTGGTTAATTAGCAAATGATGCAATATATTGAAGCATGCTGCTATGGTATATATATATATGCATGCCTGTTTCGCATTCTTGCCATATATATATCTGTTGATTCAGTTGATAATACCTATGCTAGAGGATAGCGGTAATTTGCATATACCCTTAGTACAGGGACCCAAAGGTGAAAATATTTTCTAAAACCGGGAGTCGAGGATCCCGAGTAGATTTTGTATATATGGATATAAATATATATATATATATATACTTATATATATATATATGGTCATAGTTTTCAAAACTATTAATCGAATAAGGTTTATTCGATAACTTTAACTTTATTTTATTATTGAATATTATTTCGAATATTATTCGAAGGCGTATGACTCCTTTATATTAAATGAATATTATTTTGAATATTCATTCGAGGGCTTATGACTCTTTTATATTATTTATTGAATATTATTTTGAATATTCATTCGGGGATTTATGACTCCTTTTATTTATTTATCTGAATATTATTTGAATATTCATTCGAGGGCTTATGACCCTTTTATTTATTTATCTGAATATTATTTGAATATTCATTCGAGGGCTTATGACTCTTTTATATTATTTATTGAATATTATTTGAATATTCATTCGAGGGCTTATGACCCTTTTATTTATTTATCTGAATATTATTTGAATATTCATTCGAGGGCTTATGACTCTTTTATATTATTTATTGAATATTATTTGAATATTCATTCGAGGGCTTATGACTCAGTTTATATTATTTAATGAATATTATTTGAATATTCATTTGAGGATCTATGACTCCGATTATTTGCTGAGATATATTCTTTATTTTATTAAAGAATAAGGTGTCGATAATCAAACTCACTTTTGATTATTCAAATAAAGATAGTACTTTCGTATAGGTATATCTTTGGATATTTAATATTCATTTCAAGTATAAGTTTCAAAACTTCTACTTCAATTATTTTTTATAAAGATTATTCTTTATGGAAATATTATTTAAATAATAATATTCAGAAATTTTCTAATATATTGGGACTGATTTATTTTGTTAAATCAGCATCACTCCAAACATTCTTAAAAATGTTTTGCGAGTCTTCAAAATGATTTTTTAAAAGTTAGAGCGGATCCCAAAACTCATTTTTATATTTAAGATCCTCCTTTCGAAGGGGATTTAAATACTCGCTCAAAACCTGAGGGATCCGGCTCTGTGGTGTGTTTTATATTCGCAACAAGGTTGCTGTTTTGTTAAATGAATCGATTACTTACCCAACACTCGGGAAGTAAAATTCTTGGAACAAGTTAATCCATTAACAGGCATCGCCTGGGAAATATCGGTGAGTTCTCCTTTCCAACTAGATACGACTTCTTGGTGGAGCTGTATCAACAAGTTTCTACTTGGGGAAAGGGGGAACGAGCTTTACGTTTCAGAGTCATGGATTTCATCTGAACTAGGAGTGGCGTAAGTGGTCGAGTGGCGCCGGCCCAGCCTTATTATATTGGCCCAAATGGCCTGGAAGTTCCGCTAAGGCGGTCCATTCCTTAGGAGTTCAGTGTTCGGTTGACAAGTAAATCCGACAGGTTCTCCTCTACATGTAGAAAATGGTGGGGTTGCACTACTACGACTGATCATCGTAAGTGGTCTTCCTGGCGCGGCAAACTCCCGTAATGAGTTCATCATCCAATTGGATATTTCTGCAACACTACCCAGAGCATTTCGATAGAAAGGCTACGGTTGGGCGATTGTTGAGTGTTGGCAGGGTCAAGTTTTCAAAATGATGTTGCATCAAATGAAGTATCTCGTAACTTCATTTTATTTTGATGATATTTTAAAGATTTAATCTATTCAAATCTTGTCTTGTAGTCTCATCTATGTGATGAACTGTTGAAAGCTCATTATACTTTGAACAGTGGTAGTTCAAGTAGCTTTATAAATGATATAAGTATAGTGAAGTATTTGGTAACTTCATCCCTTGTTTTTACTTATATCTAGTAAGTAATTATCTTACTCATGATAAAAGATTCTAGTAAGTATCCATTTAGATACTTATATTATTGTTATCACTACATATTATCTTGCGAGCTGTAAGGCTCACTCTTGCTTTATTTCTTCATCACACAACAACAGTTAGGAAAGATGGCCAGACTCCAGCAGACCCAGCGCAAGCGCGTGGGAAGCGTCCCGCGTCTTCCCGATGATGTTGTGGCTGCTATAGCTGCAGAGGTAGATCTATTGGTAGATCAGGCATTCTATTTTTGAGAATCAAATTATGTATAATTATAACTTGTGGCAGATAATGGCAATTAACTGTAAATTTATCAAGTAATCATTTTGGGTTGTAATAACTTTTAAATTGTGGATTCAAAGACTTGTACTTATTTAAATTTCATCTCTGAGACTATAACGAGTTGTGGTGTGTGTTAGTGTGGGGTCACATCATAAGGTTATTATTATTAATTAAGTGAAGTGATATTGTGGAAAGAAAGACCGTGACGACCCGGATCCCCGACCCCGGATCTGGGGGTGTTACATATAGGGTGCAAAGTGACTCTAATATGGTGAAAAGTGACTTACATGGTTGATCAGAGCCAAAATGTGGTACAAAATTAACTTGTATGAAAGTGGCATTAATAGGCGGTAAAAGGATGTGAAATTAGACGTATATGATGTTAACATGTTAATTGTTGTATATACGGTGGAAAGTGACTCTTATAAGGTGCAAAGTGACTCTAATATGGTGAAAAGTGACTTACATGGTTAATTAGAACCAAAATGTGGAACAAAATTGACCTGTATGAAAGTGGAATTAAGAGGTGCTAAAAGGATGTCAATTCAGATGTATATGATGTTAACATGTTAATTGTATAAATATATGGTGGAAAGTGACTCATATAAGGTGCAAAATGACTCTAATATGGTGAAAAGTGGCTTACATGGTTAATTAGAACCAAAATGTGGAACAAAATTGACTTATTTGAATGTGGCACTAAGAGGTGGTAAAAGTATTTGTAATTGGCTGTATATGATGTTAACATGTTAATTGTACCAATATATTGTGGCAATTGACTCTTATAAGGTGCAAAGTGACCCTAATACGGTGATAAGTCACTTACATGATTGATTAGAACCAAAATGTGGCCCAAAATTGACTTGTGGGAAAGGGGTACCAAAAGGTGGTTAAAGGATGTTTAATTGCATGTACATGATGTTAACATATTAATTGTATCAATATATGGGGAAAGTGACTCTTATAGGGTGCAAAGTGACTCTAATATGGTGAAAAGTGTCTTACATGGTTGATTAGAGCCAAAATGTGGTACAAAATTAACTTGTATGAAAGTGGCATTAATATGCGGTAAAAGGATATGAAATTGGATGTATATGATGTTAACATGTTAATTGTTGTATATATGGTGGAAAGTGACTCTTATAATGTGCAAAGTGACTCTAATATGGTGAAAAGTGACTTACATGGTTGATTAGAACCAAAATGTGGAACAAAATTGACCTTTATGAAAGTGGAATTAAAAGGTGGTAAAACAATGTCAATTCGGATGTATATGATGTTAACATGTTAATTGTATAAATATATGGTGTAAAGTGACTCATATAGGGTGCAAAATGACTCTAATATGGTGAAAAGTGACTTACATGGTTAATTAGAACCAAAATGTGGACCAAAATTGACTTGTATGAATGTGGCACTCAGAGGTGGTAAAAGGATTTCTAATTGGATGTACATGATGTTAACATATTAATTGTACCAATATATGATGGCAAGTGACTGTTATAAGGTGCAAAGTGACTCTAATATGGTGATAAGTCACTTACATGATTGATTAGAGCCAAAATGTGGCCCAAAATTGACTTATGGGAAGGGGTACCAAAAGGTGGTTAAAGGATGTTTAATTGCATGTACATGATGTTAACATGTTAATTGTATCAATATATGGGGAAAGTGACTCTTATAGGGTGCAAAGTGATTCTAATATGGTGATAAGTCACTTACATGATCGAGTAGAGCCAAAATGTGGCCCAAAATTGACTTGTAGAAAAGGGGTACCAAAAGGCGGTTAAAGGATATTTAATTGCGTGTACATGATGTTAACATGTTAATTGTATCAATATATGGGGAAATTGACTCTTATAGGGGTGCAAAGTGACTCTAATATGGTGAAAAGTGACTTACATCGTTGATTTAGAACCAAAATGTGGAACAAAATTGACTTGTATGAAAGTGGAATTAAAAGGTGGTAAAAGGATGTCAATTCGAATGTATATGATGTTAACATGTTAATTGTATGAATATATGGTGGAAAGTGACTCTTATAAGGTGCAAAGTGACTCAAATATGGTGAAAAGTGACTTACATGGTTAATTAGAACCAAAATGTGGACTAAAATTGACTTGTATGAATGTGGCACTAAGATGTGATAAAAGGATTTCTAATTGGATGTATATGATTTTAACATGTTAATTGTACCAATATATGATGGCAAGTGACTCTTATAAGGTGCAAATTGACTATAATAAGGTGAGAAGTCACTTACATGATTGATTAGTGCCAAAATGTGGCCCAAAATTGACTTGTAGGAAAGGGGTACTAAGAGGTGGTTAAAAGATGTTTAATTGCATGTACATGGTGTTAACATCTTAATTGTATCAATATATGGTGGCAAGTGACTCTTATAGGGTGCAAAGTGACTCTAATATGGTGAAAAGTGACATACATGGTTGATTAGAGCCAAAATGTGGTAAAAAATTAACTTGTATGAAAGTGGCATTAATAGGCGGTAAAAGGATGTGAAATTGGACGTATATGATGTTAACATGTTAATTGTTGTATATACGGTGAAGAGTGACTCTAATAAGGTGCAAAGTGACTCTAATATAGTGAAAAGTGACTTACATGGTTGATTTGAACCAAAATGTGGAACAAAATTGACCCGTATGAAAGTGGAATTAAGAGGTGGTAAAAGGATGTCAATTCGGATGTATATGATGTTAACTTGTTAATTGTATAAATATATGGTGGAAAGTGACTCATATAAGGTGCAAAATGACTCTAATATGGTGAAAAGTGACTTACATGGTTAATTAGAACAAAAAAGTGGACTAAAATTGACTTGTATGAATGTGGCACTAAGAGGTGATAAAAGGATTTCTAATTGGGTGTATATGATGTTAACATGTTAATTGTACCAATATATGATGGCAAGTGACTCTTATAAGGTGTAAATTGACTATAATATGGTGAGAAGTCACTTACATGATTGATTAGTGCCAAAATATGGCCCAAAATTGACTTGTAGGAAAGGGGTACTGAGAGGTGGGTAAAAGATTTCTAATTGCATGTACATGATGTTAACATCTTAATTGTATCAATATATGGTGGCAAGTGACTCTTATAGGGTGCAAAGTGACTCTAATATGGTGAAAAGTGACATACATGGTTGATAAGAGCCAAAATATGGTAAAAAATTAACATGTATGAAAGTGGCATTAATAGGCGGTAAAAGGATGTGAAATTGGATGTATATGATGTTAACATGTTAATTGTTGTATATACGGTGGAAAGTGACTCTTATAAGGTGCAAAGTGACTCTAATATGGTGAAAAGTGACTTACATGGTTGATTAGAACCAAAATGTGGAACAAAATTGACCTGTATGAAAGTGGAATTAAGAGGTGCTAAAAGGATGTCAATTCGGATGTATATGATGTTAACATGTTAATTGTATAAATATATGGTGGAAAGTGACTCATATAAGGTGCAAAATGACTCTAATATGGTGAAAAGTGACTTACATGGTTAATTAGAACCAAAATGTGGACCAAAATTGACTTGTTTGAATGTGGCACTCAGAGGTGGTAAAAGGATTTCTAATTGGCTGTATATGATGTTAACATGTTAATTGTACCAATATATGATGGCAAGTGACTCTTATAAGGTGCAAAGTGACTCTAATATGGTGATAAGTCACTTACATGGTTGATTAGAACCAAAATGTGGTACAAAATTAACTTGTATGAAAGTGGCATTAATAGGTGGTAAAAGGATGTCAAATTGGATGTGTATGATGTTAACATGTTAATTGTTGTATATATGGTGGAAAGTGACTCTTATAAGGGTGCAAAGTGACTCTAATATGGTGAAAAGTGACTTACATGGTTGATTAGAACCAAAATGTGGAACAAAATTGACCTCCATGAAAGTGGAATTAAGAGGTGGTAAAAGGATGTCAATTTGGATGTATATGATGTTAACATGTTAATTGTACAAATATATGGTGGAAAGTGACTCATATAGAGTGAAAAATGACTCTAATATGGTGAAAAGTGACTTACATGGTTAATTAGAACCAAAATGTGGACCGAAATTGACTTGTATGCATGTGGCACTAAGAGGTTGTAAAAGAATTTCTAATTGCATGTACATGATGTTAACATATTAATTGTACCAATATATGTGGCAAGTGACTCGTATAAGATATAAAGTGAATCTAATATGGTGAGAAGTCACTTACATGATTGATTAGTGCCAAAATGTGGCACAAAATTGACTTGTAGGAAATGGGGTTCAAAGAGGTGGTTAAAGGATGTCAAATTGCATGTACATGATGTTAACATGTTAATTGTATCAATATATGGTGGCAAGTGACTCTTATAGGGTGCAAAGTGACTCTAATATGGTGAAAAGTGACTTACATGGTTGATTAGAGCCAAAATGTGGTACAAAATTAACTTGTATGAAAGTGGCATTAATAGGCGGTAAAAGGATGTGAAATTGGACGTATATGATGTTAACATGTTAATTGTTGTATATACGGTGGAAAGTGACTCTTATAAGGTGCAAAGTGACTCTAATATGGTGAAAAGTGACTTACATGGTTGATTAGAACCAAAATATGGAACAAAATTGACCTGTATGAAAGTGGAATTAAGAGGTGCTAAAAGGATATCAATTCAGATGTATATGATGTAAACATGTTAATTGTATAAATATATGGTGGAAAGTGACTCTTATAAGGTGCAAAGTGACTCAAATATGGTGAAAAGTGACTTACATGGTTAATTAGAACAAAAAAGTGGACTAAAATTGACTTGTATGAATGTGGCACTAAGAGGTGATAAAAGGATTTCTAATTGGATGTATATGATGTTAACATGTTAATTGTACCAATATATGATGGCAAGTGACTCTTATAAGGTGCAAATTGACTATAATATGGTGAGAAGTCACTTACATGATTGATTAGTGCCAAAATATGGCCCAAAATTGACTTGTAGGAAAGGGGTACTGAGAGGTGGGTAAAAGATTTCTAATTGCATGTACATGATGTTAACATCTTAATTGTATCAATATATGGTGGCAAGTGACTCTTATAGGGTGCAAAGTGACTCTAATATGGTGAAAAGTGACATACATGGTTGATTAGAGCCAAAATATGGTAAAAAATTAACATGTATGAAAGTGGCATTAATAGGCGGTAAAAGGATGTGAAATTGGACGTATATGATGTTAACATGTTAATTGTTGTATATACGGTGGAAAGTGACTCTTATAAGGTGCAAAGTGACTCTAATATGGTGAAAAGTGACTTACATGGTTGATTAGAACCAAAATGTGGAACAAAATTGACCTGTATGAAAGTGGAATTAAGAGGTGCTAAAAGGATGTCAATTCGGATGTATATGATGTTAACATGTTAATTGTATAAATATATGGTGGAAAGTGACTCATATAAGGTGCAAAATGACTCTAATATGGTGAAAAGTGACTTACATGGTTAATTAGAACCAAAATGTGGACCAAAATTGACTTGTTTGAATGTGGCACTAAGAGGTGGTAAAAGGATTTCTAATTGGCTGTATATGATGTTAACATGTTAATTGTACCAATATATGATGGCAAGTGACTCTTATAAGGTGCAAAGTAACTCTAATATGGTGATAAGTCACTTACATGGTTGATTAGAACCAAAATGTGGTACAAAATTAACTTGTATGAAAGTGGCATTAATAGGTGGTAAAAGGATGTCAAATTGGATGTGTATGATGTTAACATGTTAATTGTTGTATATATGGTGGAAAGTGACTCTTATAAGGGTGCAAAGTGACTCTAATATGGTGAAAAGTGACTTACATGGTTGATTAGAACCAAAATGTGGAACAAAATTGACCTCCATGAAAGTGGAATTAAGAGGTGGTAAAAGGATGTCAATTCGGATGTATATGATGTTAACATGTTAATTGTACAAATATATGGTGGAAAGTGACTCATATAGAGTGCAAAATGACTCTAATATGGTGAAAATTGACTTACATGGTTAATTAGAACCAAAATGTGGACCGAAATTGACTTGTATGAATGTGGCACTAAGAGGTTGTAAAAGAATTTCTAATTGCATGTACATGATGTTAACATATTAATTGTACCAATATATGTGGCAAGTGACTCGTATAAGATATAAAGTGACTCTAATATGGTGAGAAGTCACTTACATGATTGATTAGTGCCAAAATGTGGCACAAAATTGACTTGTAGGAAATGGGGTTCAAAGAGGTGGTTAAAGGATGTCAAATTGCATGTACGTGATGTTAACATGTTAATTGTATCAATATATGGTGGCAAGTGACTCTTATAGGGTGCAAAGTGACTCTAATATGGTGAAAAGTGACTTACATGGTTGATTAGAGCCAAAATGTGGTACAAAATTAACTTGTATGAAAGTGGCATTAATAGGCGGTAAAAGGATGTGAAATTGGACGTATATGATGTTAACATGTTAATTGTTGTATATACGGTGGAAAGTGACTCTTATCAGGTGCAAAGTGACTCTAATATGGTGAAAAGTGACTTACATGGTTGATTAGAACCAAAATGTGGAACAAAATTGACCTGTATGAAAGTGGAATTAAGAGGTGCTAAAAGGATGTCAATTCAGATGTATATGATGTAAACATGTTAATTGTATAAATATATGGTGTAAAGTGACTCATATAAGGTGCAAAATGACTCTAATATGGTGAAAAGTGGCTTACATGGTTAATTAGAACCAAAATGTGGAACAAAATTGACTTGTTTGAATGTGGCACTAAGAGGTGGTAAAAGGATTTGTAATTGGTTGTATATGATGTTAACATGTTAATTGTACCAATATATGATGGCAATTGACTCTTATAATGTGCAAAGTGACTCTAATACGGTGATAAGTCACTTACATGATTGATTAGAGCCAAAATGTGGCCCAAAATTGACTTGTGGGAAAGGGGTACCAAAAGGTGGTTAAAGGATGTTTAATTGCATGTACATGATGTTAACATGTTAATTGTATCAATATATGGGGAAAGTGACTCTTATAGGGTGCAAAGTGACTCTAATATGGTGAAAAGTGTCTTACATGGTTGATTAGAGCCAAAATGTGGTACAAAATTAACTTGTATGAAAGTGGCATTAATATGCGGTAAAAGGATGTGAAATTGGATGTATATGATGTTAACATGTTAATTGTTGTATATATGGTGGAAAGTGACTCTTATAAGGTGCAAAGTGACTCTAATATGGTGAAAAGTGACTTATATGGTTGAATAGAACCAAAATGTGGAACAAAATTGACCTGTATGAAAGTGGAATTAAAAGGTGGTAAAACGATGTCAATTCGGATGTATATGATGTTAACATGTCAATTGTATAAATATATGGTGGAAAGTGACTCATATAGGGTGCAAAATGACTCTAATATGGTGAAAAGTGACTTACATGGTTAATTAGAACCAAAATGTGGACCAAAATTGACTTGTATGAATGTGGCACTAAGAGATGGTAAAAGGATTTCTAATTGGATGTATATGATGTTAACATGTTAATTGTAGCAATATATGATGGCAAGTGACTCTTATAAGGTGCAAAGTGACTCTAATATGGTGATAAGTCACTTACATGATTGAGTAGAGCCAAAATGTGGCCCAAAATTGACTTGTAGGAAAGGGGTACCAAAAGGCGGTTAAAGGATGTTTAATTGCATGTACATGATGTTAACATGTTAATTGTATCAATATATGGGGAAAGTGACTCTTATAGGGGTGCAAAGTGACACTAATATGGTGAAAAGTGACTTACATGGTTGATTTAGAACCAAAATGTGGAACAAAATTGACTTATATGAAAGTGGAATTAAAAGGTGGTAAAAGGATGTCAATTCGAATGTATATGATATTAACATGTTAATTGTATAAATATATAGTGGAAAGTGACTCTTATAAGGTGCAAAGTGACTCAAATATGGTGAAAAGTGACTTACATGGTTAATTAGAACCAAAATGTGGACTAAAATTGACTTGTATGAATGTGGCACTAAGAGGTGATAAAAGGATTTCTAATTGGATGTATATGATTTTAACATGTTAATTGTACCAATATATGATGGCAAGTGACTCCTATAAGGTGCAAATTGACTATAATATGGTGAAAAGTGACATACATGGTTGATTAGAGCCAAAATGTGGTAAAACATTAACTTGTATGAAAGTGGCATTAATAGGAGGTAAAAGGATGTGAAATAGGACGTATATGATGTTAACATGTTAATTGTTGTATATACGGTAAAAAGTGACTCTTATAAGGTGCAAAGTGACTCTAATATAGTGAAAAGTGACTTACATGGTTGATTAGTGCCAAAATGTGGCCCAAATTTGACTTGTAGGAAAGGGGTACTAAGAGGTGGTTAAAAGATGTTTAATTGCATGTACATGATGTTAACATCTTAATTGTATCAATATATGGTGGCAAGTGACTCTTATAGGGTGCAAAGTCACTCTAATATGGTGAAAAGTGACATACATGGTTGATTAGAGCCAAAATGTGGTAAAAAATTAACTTGTATGAAAGTGGCATTAATAGGAGGTAAAAGGATGTGAAATAGGACGTATATGATGTTAACATGTTAATTGTTGTATATACGGTGAAAAGTGACTCTTATAAGGTGAAAAGTGACTCTTATAAGGTGCAAAGTGACTTACATGGTTGATTAGAACCAAAATGTGGAACAAAATTGACCTGTATGAAAGTGGAATTAAGAGGTGGTAAAAGGATGTCAATTCGGATGTATATGATGTTAACTTGTTAATTGTATAAATATATGGTGGAAAGTGACTCATATAAGGTGCAAAATGACTCTAATATGGTGAAAAGTGACTTACATGGTTAATTAGAACCAAAATGTGGACAAAAATTGACTTGTATGAATGTGGCACTAAGAGATGGTAAAAGGATTTCTAATTCGATGTATATGATGTTAACATGTTAATTGTACCAATATATGATGGAAAGTTACTCCTATAAGGTGCAAATTGAATATAATATGGTGAGAAGTCACTTACATGATTGATTAGTGCCAAAATGTGGCCCAAAATTGACTTGTAGGAAAGGGGTACTAAGTGGTGGTTAAAGGATGTCTAATTGCATGTATATGATGTTAACATCTTAATTGTATCAATATATGGTGGCAAGTGACTCTTATAGGGTGCAAAGTGACTCTAATATGGTGAAAAGTGACATACATGGTTGATTAGAGCCAAAATGTGGTAAAAAATTAACTTGTATGAAAGTGGCATTAATAGGCGGTAAAAGGATGTGAAATTGGACGTCTATGATGTTAACATGTTAATTGTTGTATATACGGTGGAAAGTGACTCTTATAAGGTGCAAAGTGACTCTAATATGGTGAAAAGTGACTTACATGGTTGATTAGAACCAAAATGTGGAACAAAATTGACCTGTATGAAAGTAGAATTAAGAGGTGCTAAAAGGATGTCAATTCGGATGTATATGATATTAACATGTTAATTGTATAAATATATGGTGGAAAGTGACTCATATAAGGTGCAAAATGACTCTAATATGGTGAAAAGTGACTTACATGGTTAATTAGAACCAAAATGTGGACCAAAATTGACTTGTTTGAATGTGTCACTAAAAGGTGGTAAAAGGATTTCTAAGTGGCTGTATATGATGTTAACATGTTAATTGTACCAATATATGATGGCAATCGACTCTTATAAGGTCCAAAGTGACTCTAATACGGTGATAAGTCACTTACATGATTGATTAGAGCCAAAATATGGCCCAAAATTGACTTGTGGGAAAGGGGTACCAAAAGGTGGTTAAAGGATGTTTAATTGCATGTACATGATGTTAACATTTTAATTTTATCAATGTATGGGGAAAGTGACTCTTATAGGGTGCAAAGTGACTCTAATATGGTGAAAAGTGTCTTACATGGTTGATTAGAGCCAAAATGTGGTACAAAATTAACTTGTATGAAAGTGGCATTAATATGCGGTAAAAGGATGTGAAATTGGATGTATATGATGTTAACATGTTAATTGTTGTATATATGGTGGAAAGTGACTCTTATAAGGTGCAAAGTGACTCTAATATGGTGAAAAGTGACTTACATGGTTGATTGGAACCAAAATGTGGAACAAAATTGACCTGTATGAAAGTGGAATTAAGTGGTGGTAAAAGGATGTCAATTCGGATGTATATGTTGTTAACATGTTAATTGTATAAATATCTGGTGGAAAGTGACTCATATAGGGTGCAAAATGACTCTAATATGGTGAAAAGTGACTTACATGGTTAATTAGAACCAAAATGTGGACCAAAATTGACTTGTATGAATGTGACACTAAGAGATGGTAAAAGGATTTCTAATTGGATGTATATGATGTTAACATGTTAATTGTAGCAATATATGATGGCAAGTGACTCTTATAAGGTGCAAAGTGACTCTAATATAGTGATAAGTCACTTACATGATTGATTAGAGCCAAAATGTGGCCCAAAATTGACTTGTAGGAAAGGGGTACCAAAAGGCAGTTAAAGGATGTTTAATTGCATGTACATAATGTTAACATGTTAATTGTATCAATATATGGGGAAAGTGACTCTTATAGGGTGCAAAGTGACTCTAATATGGTGAAAAGTGACTTACATGTTTAATTAGAGCCAAAATGTAGTACAAAATTAACTTGTATGAAAGTGGCATTAATAGGCAGTAAAAGGATGTGAAATTGGATCTATATGATTTAACATGTTAATTGTTGTATATATGGTGGAAAGTGACTCTTATAGGGGTGCAAAGTGACTCTAATATGGTGAAAAATGACTTACATGGTTGATTTAGAACCAAAATGTGGAACAAATTGACCTGTATGAAAGTGGAATTAAGAGGTGGTAAAAGGATGTCAATTCGAACGTATATGATGTTAACATGTTAATTGTATAAATATATGGTGGAAAGCGACTCTTATAAGGTGCAAAGTGACTCTAATATGGTGAAAAGTGACTTACATGGTTAATTAGAACCAAAATGTGGACTAAAATTGACTTGTATTAATGTGGCACTAAGAGGTGATAAAAGGATTTCTAATTGGATGTATATGATGTTAACATGTTAATTGTACCAATATATGATGGCAAGTGACTCTTATAAGGTGCAAATTGACTATAATATGGTGAGAAGTCACTTACATGATTGATTAGTGCCAAAATGTGGCCCAAAATTGACTTGTAGGAAAGGGGTACTAAGAGGTGGTTAAAAGATGTCTAATTGCATGTACATGATGTTAACATCTTAATTGTATCATTATATCGTGGCAAGTGACTCTTATAGGGTGCAAAGTGACTCTAATATGGTGAAAAGTGACATACATGGTTGATTAGAGCCAAAATGTGGTAAAAAATTAACTTGTATGAAAGTGGCATTAATAGGCGGTAAAAGGATGTGAAATTGGACGTATATGATGTTAACATGTTAATTGTTGTATATACGGTGGAAAGTGACTCTTATAAGGTGCAAAGTGACTCTAATATAGTGAAAAGTGACTTACATGGTTGATTAGAACCAAAATGTGGAACAAAATTGACCTGTATGAAAGTGGAATTAAGAGGTGGTAAAAGGATGTCAATTCGGATGTATATGATGTTAACATGTTAATTGTATAAATATATGGTGGAAAGTGACTCATATAAGGTGCAAAATGACTCTAATATGGTGAAAAGTGACTTACATGGTTAATTAGAACCAAAATGTGGACAAAAATTGACTTGTTTGAATGTGGCACTAAGGGGTGGTAAAAGGATTTCTAATTGGGTGTATATGATGTTAACATGTTAATTGTACCAATATATGATGGCGAGTGACTCTTATAAGGTGCAAAGTGACTCTAATACAGTGATAAGTCACTTACATGATTGATTAGAGCCAAAATGTGGCCCAAAATTGACTTGTGGGAAAGGGGTTCCAAAAGGTGGTTAAAGGATGTTTAATTGCATGTACATGATGTTAACATGTTAATTGTATCACTATATGGGGAAAGTGACTCTTATTGGGTGCAAAATGAGTCTAATATGGTGAAAAGTGACTTACATGGTTAATTAGAACCAAAATGTGGACCAAAATTGACTTGTATGAATGTGGCACTAAGAGATGGTAAAAGGATTTCTAATTGGATGTATATGATGTTAACATGTTAATTGTACCAATATATGATGGCAAGTGACTCTTATAAGGTGCAAAGTGACTCTAATATGGTGATAAGTCACTTACATTATTGATTAGAGCCAAAATGTGGCCCAAAATTGACTTGTAGGAAAGGGGTACCAAAAGGCGGTTAAAGGATGTTTAATTGCATGTACATGATGTTAACATGTTAATTGTATCAATATATGGGGAAAGTGACTCTTATAGGGTGCAAAGTGACTCTAATATGGTGAAAAGAGACTTACATGGTTGATTAGAGCCAAAATGTAGTACAAAATTAACTTGTATGAAAGTGGCATTAATAGGTGGTAAAAGGATGTCAAATTGGATGTATATGATTTAACATGTTAATTGTTGTATATATGGTGGAAAGTGACTCTTATAGGGGTGCAAAGTGACTCTAATATGGTGAAAAGTGACTTACATGGTTGATTTAGAACCAAAATGTGGAACAAAATTGACCTGTATGAAAGTGGAATTAAGAGGTGGTAAAAGGATGTCAATTCGAATGTATATGATGTTAACATGTTAATTGTATAAATATATGGTGGAAAGTGACTCTTATAAGGAGCAAAGTGACTCTAATATGGGGAAAAGTGACTTACATGGTTAATTAGAACCAAAATGTGGACCAAAATTGACTTGTTTGAATATGGCACTAAGGGGTGGTAAAAGGATTTTTAATTGGGTGTATATGATGTTAACATGCTAATTGTACCAATATATGATGGCAAGTGACTCTTATAAGGTGCAAAGTGACTCTAATACGGTGATAAGACACTTACATGATTGATTAGAGCCAAAATGTGGCCCAAAATTGACTTGTGGGAAAGGGGTACCAAAAGGTGGTTAAAGGATGTTTAATTGCATGTATATGATGTTAACATGTTAATTGTATCAGTATATGGGGAAAGTGACTCTTATAGGGTGCAAA
The DNA here is from genome assembly GCF_009905375.1 of Apium graveolens. NCBI lineage: Eukaryota > Viridiplantae > Streptophyta > Magnoliopsida > Apiales > Apiaceae > Apium > Apium graveolens. The sequence goes on from NW_027418191.1 coordinate 97,990, forward strand.
GTGAGTCTAATATGGTGAAAAGTGACTTACATGGTTGATTAGAGTCAAAATGTGGTACAAAATTAACATGTATGAAAGTGGTATTAATATGCGGTAAAAGGATGTGAAATTGGATGTATATGATGTTAACATGTTAATTGTTGTATATATGGTGGAAAGTGACTTATAAGGTGCAAAGTGACTCTACTATGGTGAAAAGTGACTTACATGGTTGATTGGAACCAAAATGTGGAACAAAATTGACCTGTATGAAAGTGAAATTAAGAGGTGGTAAAAGGATGTCAATTCGGATGTATATGATGTTAACATGTTAATTGTATAAATATATGGTGGAAAGTGACTCATATAGGGTGCAAAATGACTCTAATATGGTGAAAAGTGACTTACATGGTTAATTAGAACCAAAATGTGGACCAAAATTGACTTGTATGAATGTGGCACTAAGAGATGGTAAAAGGATTTCTAATTGGATGTATATGATGTTAACATGTTAATTGTACCAATATATGATGGCAAGTGACTCTTATAAGGTGCAAAGTGACTAATATGGTGATAAGTCACTTACATGATTGATTAGAGCCAAAATGTGGCCCAAAATTGACTTGTAGGAAAGGGGTACCAAAAGGCAGTTAAAGGATGTTTAATTGCATGTGCATGATGTTAACATGTTAATCGTATCAATATATGGGAAAGTGACTCTTATAGGGTGCAAAGTGACTCTAATATGGTGAAAAGTGACTTACATGGTTGATTAGAGCCAAAATATAGTACAAAATTAACTTATATGAAAGTGGCATTAATAAGCGGTAAAAGGATGTGAAATTGGATTTATATGATTTAACATGTTAATTGTTGTATATATGGTGGAAAGTGACTCTTATAGGGGTGCAAAGTGACTCTAATATGGTGAAAAGTGACTTACATGGTTGATTTAGAACCAAAATGTGGAACAAAATTGACCTGTATGAAAGTGGAATTAAGAGGTGGTAAAAGGATGTCAATTCGAATGTATATGATGTTAACATGTTAATTGTATAAATATATGGTGGAAAGTGGCTCTTATGAGGTGCAAAGTGATTCTAATATGGTGAAAAATGGCTCTTATGAGGTGCAAAGTGACTCTAATATGGTGAAAAGTGACTTACATGGTTAATTAGAACCAAAATATGGACCAAAATTGACTTGTTTGAATGTGCCACTAAGGGGTGGTAAAAGGATTTCTATTTGGGTGTATATGATGTTAACATGTTAATTGTACCAATATATGATGGCAAGAGACTCTTATAAGGTGCAAAGTGACTCTAATACGGTGATAAGTCACTTACATGATTGATTAGAGCCAAAATGTGGCCCAAAATTGACTTGTGGGAAAGGGGTACCAAAAGGTAGTTAAAGGATTTTTAATTGCATGTACATGATGTTAACATGTTAATTGTATCAGTATATGGGGAAAGTGACTCTTATAGGGTGCAAAGTGACTCTAATATGGTGAAAAGTGACTTACATGGTTGATTAGAGCCAAAATGTGGTACGAAATTAACATGTATGAAAGTGGTATTAATATGCGGTAAAAGGATGTGAAATTGGATGTATATGATGTTAACATGTTAATTGTTGTATATATGGTGGAAAGTGACCTATAAGGTGCAAAGTGACTCTAATATGGTGAAAAGTGACTTACATGGTTGATTGAAACCAAAATGTGGAACAAAATTGACCTGTATGAAAGTGAAATTAAGAGGGTGTAAAAGGATGTCAATTCAGATGTATATGATGTTAACATGTTAATTGTATAAAAATATTGTGGAAAGTGACTCATATAGGGTGCAAAATGACTCTAATATGGTGAAAAGTGACTTACATGGTTAATTAGAACCAAAATGTGGACCAAAATTGACTTGTATGAATGTGGCACTATGAGATGGTAAAAGGATTTCTAATTGAATGTATATGATGTTAACATGTTAATTGTACCAATATATGATGGCAAGTGACTCTTATAAGGTGCAAAGTGACTAATATGGTGATAAGTCACTTACATGATTGAGTAGAGCCAAAATGTGGCCCAAAATTGACTTGTAGGAAAGGGGTACTATGTTAGATATATTTGATAATGTCATGGCTAATATGTTTTATGTTTAGCTTTCAGATCTTGTGTGAACAGGATAGATCAGTACTTAACTGTTGATCAGTACTTATACTGGAAGTCAGGACTTAAGGATATCAGTACTTGTATTATCAGGAGATAATCATCAGAAGATAGATATCAGAACTTAAGTGCTGAAGGACAATCAGATAAGGACAGTAGCTGATTAAAGGAAAGAAGATCGAGATAAACATAAGAAGAGATATGCATGAAGAAGGAATTCCGTGAAGAATGGAATAATTGGAATAGAAGATATCTGATTGATATATTTTAGGAAGCAGAATTATATTTCATATCAATTAGCGATTATCTTGTAACTGTGTAGTATATAAACACAGGCATAGGGTTTACACTATAAATGTTATCATTATCGAAGTTATTATTCTATATAACCCTAGCAGCTCTCGTGATATTTGTTCATCACTGAGAGGTAACAGTTCCATATTGTAACAGAGTTTATTGTTTCAATAAAGTTTGTTTTCTGTTACTTAAGTTCTTTAAGTTCGATTTGAGTGTACTATACACTGTATTCACCCCCTCTACAGTGTGTGTGTGACCTAACAATTGGTATCAGAGCCTATCTGTTAACATACATACAGTTAAAGATCCAAACACAATCATGTCGGATACAGAAACTCCAACTAAGCCTACTAAAACTGAGGAACCACCGAAGACACAAATTCAGAGTCGGTATGAGACCATCAGAGTCCCCATACTGAGACCATCTGAATATCCTATATGGAAGGTAAGGATGACCATGTTCCTGGAAGCAACAGATCCAGAATACCTTGATAGAATCAAGGAAGGTCCTCACAAACCAACCAAACTCGCTGTTGCAGTTGCAGGTGAAGCAACAATGACCGTACCAAAGGAGAAGAGTGATTATACTGCTGAGGACATAACATCAATTGCTAAGGATGCTAAGGTACGACACTTACTGCATAGTGCCATTGATAATGTAATGTCAAACAGGGTAATCAACTGCAAGACTGCTAAGGAGATATGGGATGCTCTGGAAACAAGATGTCAGGGAACTGACACAATTAAGAAGAACAGGAAGACAATACTCACTCAAGAGTATGAACACTTTGACTCAAAGACTAATGAGTCATTGAATGATTTATATGATAGATTTGTCAAACTTTTGAATGATTTGTCATTGGTTGATAAAGAGTATGATCTTGAAGATTCAAACCTTAAGTTCCTGTTAGCTCTTCCTGAATGCTGGGATTTGAAGGCAACGACAATAAGAGACAACTACAATCTTGATGAAACAACTCTTGATGAAATCTATGGAATGCTCAAGACACACGAGCTGGAGATGGAACAAAGAAGCAAGAGGAAAGGAGGAAAGTCAAGGACAGTTGCTCTTAAGGCTGAAGAAGAATTCCCCAAAGCAGCTTCCTCAAAGAAAGACAAGGGTAAAGCTCTTTTCATAAAGTCTGATACTGAGTCATCAAGTTCTGAGAGTGATGATGACTCAGATTCTGAAAGCTTGCCTGAGACTGATGCTGATGAGGAGATGATGAAACTGTGTGCTCTTATGGTGAAAGGAATCACAAAGATTGCATACAAGAAGTTCAGGAAGGGAAAGAAGTTTTCCAGGAAAAGCATAAGTTCTGATAAGAAGAATTTCAGAAGATCTGAAGGCAGAGGAGGAAAGTCTGACAGAGGAGATTACACCAATGTTAAATGCTATAACTGTGGTAAGAAAGGCCACATATCTCCTGACTGCAAGAAGGTAAAGGGTGAAAGAGGCAAGGCTCTTGTCACAAAGCAGAAAAGCTGGACAGACACTTCAGACTCTGAAAGTGAGGAGAACTATGCATTGATGGCAAATGCTGATAAAGAAAGTGCTGAGAGCAGTTCTGAAGTTGCTGAAACAAAGGTACCTCAGACTACTTATGCTTTTCATACTGATGATATTAATGAGTTGAGAAGATATCTTAAAACCATGTTTGTTAGTTATAGAGATCAAACCTTAACATGTGAAAGATTGACTTCTGAAAATCTTATTTTTAAGAAAAGAAATGATTTCTTAGAAAAAGAGTTAGTTATATTCCATCAAACTCAGAAGGATAGAGATGATGCTTTTTATGTTAGGGATGAAGTGCTAAAAATGAATGAATCTCTAAAAACTGAGTTAGAAAAGGAAAGAGAGATAATCAGGACTTGGACTAACTCTGGCAGAACAACTCAAAATTTGCTAAGTAGTGAAAATTGGAAAGAGGGCTTAGGTTATGGAGAAAATAAGAATGATAAAGGAACTGAAGAAATTAAGCCTGTTGTTAAGCAAAAGCCAAAGTTAAAACCTGTTAAGTTTGTAATTGTAAAGTCTGATAATGAGAAATCAGAACTTAAAGAGGAATTAACTTCTGACAAACTAAAACAGGAAAAGACAGCTGAAGTAAACATAGGCTTAATGATAAAGAAGCAGCTTAAGCATAAGCTGAAAGAAGTCAAGAATGCAAACAAGGTAAAATCACCTAGGAAAAATAGGAACGGAAAGGAAGGTGCGAATAAAAGCAATGATTATAAACCTGTTCCTGATGCTCCTAGGAAAACATGTCATAACTGTGGAAGTTCTAACGATCTGGCTTCTTTTTGCAGGAAAAATAAGAATATTAACTCCTTACCTTCAAAATCAGGAGTTAAGAGTCAGTCAGTTAGATACAAACCACAAAATCCTTGTTTTCATTGTGGTAGTTTATAGCATTCCATTTATACTTGTAAGGAATATCATAGTTTGTACTATGATTATTATCAAATAAAACCTTCTTTGAAGAAAGTTTCCATTGTTCCTTCTAGTATAAATTCTGATTCAAAGTCTGATAATGTAAATTCTGATAAGAAAAATGTTAACATAAACTCTGATGCTAAATCCGCTGCAAATGTTAACAAACTTAATAAGGCCAAAGGATCCAAGCAAGTCTGGGTCCTTAAAACTAAATAATTAGTAGTCTTTATGATTGCAGGGCAACAGGAAAAATATTCTAGTTCTGGACAGTGGATGTTCAGGTCATATGACTGGAAATAAGGCCCTGTTATCAGACTTTGTGGAGAAAGCTGGCCCAAGTGTTTCTTATGGAGATGGCAACATTGGAAAAACATTGGGATATGGCAATATCAATCTTGGGAATGTCATCATTAAAAAAGTAGCTCTGGTCTCAGGACTTAAACACAACCTTCTGAGTATAAGTCAAATCTGTGACAGAGGTTATCATGTTGATTTCTTTGAAGAACACTGTGAAATTGTGAGTAAATCTAAAGGCAAAGTTGTTCTGAAAGGATATAGACGTGGTAACATTTATGAAGCTAAGCTTTCAACAAGTACTGATGACTCTGCAATCTGTCTGTTAAGTAGAGCATCAATTGAAGAAAGCTGGAATTGGCATAAGAAACTCTCTCATTTAAATTTCAACAATATAAAAGAACTGGTCAAGAAAGATCTTGTGAGAGGATTTCCAAACACAGTATTTGCTCCTGATGGTCTTTGTGATTCATGTCAGAAAGCCAAACAAAGAAAATCTTCATTCAAGAGCAAGACTGAATCATCAATTCTTGAGCCTTATCATCTTATACATGTTGATCTATTTGGTCCAGTAAATGTCATGTCTATTGCAAAGAAGAAGTATGCGTTGGTCATAGTGGATGAGTTCACCAGATACACATGGGTGTATTTCTTGCACACAAAAAGTGAAACTGCATCTATCTTGATTGATCATGTCAAACAGCTGGATAAAATGGTCAAAGATTCTGTGAAAATTTTAAGGAGTGATAATGGCACTGAGTTCAAGAATTTGATAATGGAAGAGTTCTGCAAAAGCCATGGAATAAAGCAGGAATTTTCTGCTCCTGGAACTCCACAGCAAAATGGAGTTGTTGAAAAGAAGAATAGAACTCTCATTGAAGCTGCACGTACAATGCTTGAAGAAGCAAAGCTTCCAACCTATTTCTGGGCTGAAGCTGTGCAGACTGCTTGTTTTACTCAAAATGCAACACTCATTAACAAGCATGGAAAAACACCATAAGAGATGGTGAAGAAAAAGAAGCCAAATCTGAAATATTTTCATGTATTTGGATGCAAGTGTTTTGTTCTCAAGACTCATCCTGAACAGCTATCAAAGTTTGATCTAAAAGCTGATGAAGAAATCTTTGTTGGATATCCACTTTCCACAAAAGCCTTCAGAGTCTATAATTTGAGAACAAAAGTGGTCATGGAATCTATCAATGTCTCTTTTGATGACAAGAAGATCACTGGTCTTAAAGATTTCGTTGACCATGATCAGCTAAGATTTGAAAATGAAGACTCATATTCTGATACTGAAAATCCTGACAGTCTAAGTCCTGATACTACAAACTCTGACGGATTAAACTCTGATGTTATTGAAACTGTGGTGACTACGTTAAAGGAAGATGCACCTATGCAGGGGGAGCATACTCAAGATCCTACCACATCTCAAGAAACATCAGAACATGCATCTGGCTCTTCAAGTTCTGATTCGTCAAGTTCTGATAAGCCAAGTTCTGATAATGCTGAAAATCTTAATTCTGAAGAATCCAACTCAGAGAGCATAGTTTCAGGGGGAGCATCAGAAAATGAAAATGAAGATAGCATGGATCATGGGGGAGCATCCAGTTCTAGAGAAAACATTCCATCTGCAAGGAAGTGGACAAAATCACATACACCTGATTTGATAATTGGAAATCCTGATGCAGGTGTCAGAACTAGAACAGGTACTTCAAATGAGTGTCTATACAATTCTTTTCTCTCTCAGACTGAGCCAAAGAAAGTAGAAGAAGCTCTTCAAGATGCTGATTGGGTGCAAGCAATGCAGGAAGAGTTGAATGAATTTGAAAGAAACAAAGTCTGGACCCTAGTGCCAAGACCAAAGAATAGATCTGTTGTTGGTACAAAGTGGGTATTCAGAAACAAAACTGACAGTGATGGCATAATTACATGGAATAAGGCAAGGCTGGTTGCAAAAGGATATTCTCAACAGTAGGGAATTGATTATGATGAAACATTTGCACCAGTTGCTAGGTTAGAAGCCATAAGGATATTTTTGGCTTATGCTGCTCACAAAAAGTTTAATGTCTTTCAAATGGATGTGAAAAGTGCTTTTCTCAATGGAGAATTGGAGGAAGAGGTATATGTTGAACAACCTCCAGGTTTTGTAGATACCAAACATCCAGATTATGTCTACAGGCTTGATAAAGCACTTTATTGACTTAAGCAAGCTCCTAGAGCATGGTATGAGACTTTAGCTCAGTTTCTTCTGGAAAGTGGATTCAACAGAGGGACAATAGACAAAACACCGTTCTACCTCAACCATGGAAAGGACTTACTTCTGGTCCAGATTTATGTTGATGATATCATTTTTGGATCTACAAATGACAAACTTTGCAAGAAGTTTGCCAAACTAATGCAGTCAAGATATCAGATGAGTATGATGGGGGAACTTAGCTATTTTCTGGGCCTTCAAGTCAAGCAGAATGAGGAAGGCACTTTTATTTGTCAAACCAAGTACACCAGAAACTTGCTAAAGAAATTTGGAATGCAAGATTGTTCAAGTACATCCACTCCAATGGCCACTACAACAAAACTGGATAAGGATACCGGTAAATCAGTAGATATTACTGACTACAGAGGTATGATTGGCTCTCTACTCTATCTAACGGCTAGTAGACCTGATATCATGTATGATACCTGTCTTTGTGCAAGATTTTAAGCAGATCCAAGAGAACCTCACTTAACAGTTGTAAAAAGAATCTTTAAGTATCTTAAAGGAACAGCTGCTCTGGGATTATGGTATCCTAGAGAATCAGATTTTAAACTAATAGGTTACTCAGATGCAGATTTTGCAGGTTGCAAAATTGACAGGAAAAGCACAAGTGGAAGCTGCCAATTTCTTGGAGGCAGATTGGTTTCTTGGTACAGCAAGAAACAAAAGTCAATTTCCACATCAACTGCAGAAGCAGAGTATATTGCTGCAGGAAGCTGTTGTGCACAGATTCTTTGGATGAAGAATCAGTTACTGGATTATGGGTTAACATATTTCAAAATCCCTATTTACTGTGATAATCAAAGTGCTATTGCTATGACAGGTAATCCAGTTCAACACTCTATGACAAAGCACATCAGCATCAGGTACCACTTCATCAGGGAACATGTGGATGAAGGTACAGTGGAATTGCATTTTGTTCCCACAGATCAACAGTTGGCAGATATCTTCACAAAACCATTATGTGAAGCTACTTTTACAAGATTGGTAAATGAACTTGGAATGGTTTCAGGTTCCTTCTCTAAATCTGCTTAGACTTGTTCTGTGTTATCAGACTTTATGCTCAGTATCTACAGAATTAATCTCATTGTGTATTCTGTGCTTAATTGCTAAATATTTTTAAGTACTGACTGTTGTCTGATATATATTTCTCAACTCTGATAAGTGATATGTCTGTTTCAGTAATTATTCAATCCTATGAGGATAACTGTGCTAGATACTGACCTAGTAGTCTTCAATAAACAAATGATTCCATGGAAGAAGTAATTATTTCAGTGGAAATCTTATGACACTAGCAAATTCTGATAATTGAGCTTAGTTAAGTTCACTTTGTATATCTTATTACTAAGCCACAAATTAGAATAATACTACTCATCTGTTAAGTTCTGATACTAGTAAAACTGCTGAATGCACTAAGTGCTGATAGACCTCTCTTATCAAAAGAAAAAGCAAAAAGATCAAAGAATAAAATCAGGTACTCCTTTGAGATCTAGAGTAAAAATGTGGAAGGGACGACCCAAGTGCATTGCTGGTATTAAGTAAATATGCTTCAGAAAAGCAAAATATTTTCTT
>NW_027418192.1:0-63034 GCF_009905375.1 Apium graveolens
ATCTCTTCTTACTTTTACTCTCCTTCACTTTACTTTTTCCGTTGTTTTCATACAGATATTATATCAAACACCTATCAGGCATACTTAACTCTAAATTTTTTCACATGGCACCAAAGGATTTAATCATTGATGGCACAAAGTTTGTTCCAAACAACTATGCTGCAATTCTTGATCATGCTGAAGCTCCATCTGAATTGCACTTTGTGCAAGATCTTCTTGCACATAGTGAGGTTGGGTACGCCTTAACTCAGCCTGAATTATTTTCAAGTCAACAAGTTCTGAGGTTCTGGAGGACTGGCGTTTTTGATGATGGTGGTAACCGTGGAACTCCCAGTATTATCTTCCAAGTGGGTGATTCATCTTTTGTAGTCACTCCTGGTACAGTACGCAGGGCTTTACATCTTCCCGAGGATTGTACTTTCTCAGTTCCAGAGGACTCAGCCCTTCGGGAGTTAATGGCTGAATTGGGATATGAAAAGAGTCTGACGAAACTTGGACAGTTGAAATGGGCTAATATCAGAAGAGAATGGAGTTTCTTCTTTGATTGCATCACCAAAGCTTTTGGGAACAAATGTTCAAATTTTGATGCTATCCCAATTCTGAGTCAGCACATAGGGTATGCTATTATCCATCAAACTCATTTTGATTTTGCAACTGGAATAATTGGTTTTATTGGGAATAGGATGACAGAGGATGGAGATGTTATTTATTTTGCTAGATTCTATCAACTTATTTACACTTACTGTACTGATGAACCCCAGTTAATCAGCACTCAAACCCCACCTTTTAAGGTTGCAAAAAGGTACTTTAACGACCTGATAAATGCTGACACAAAGAAATCAATGGTGAGACAATTACAGATCCCTCAGTCTGTGAAACAGATTCTGGTAAATGCTGATCCTGCTACTTACAAATCTGTTTACTCAAATGTTCAACCAACTCACCATAACCAAAATCCATCAACCTCAGTACCTACCTATCATTCTACTCAACCTACCCTCAGAACTTATCTCAAATCCTATCTCTTCACTTCACAGACTGCTCAACCTTCTTCTTCAGCACCTATTGTGAAGCCTACATCCTCTAAGCCAAAGAGAACAAAGACTGTTCCTCAAACACCTCAAAAGAGGAGGAGAATTACTTTAAGAGATGAATCAGATCCTGAGGATCAGATTTCTTCTTCAGAACCTGTGGTAGATGAAGCTGAGAAGGCAACTTCTCAGAAGGATTCTGCAATTGGGGGTTCTAGGCTTCTCAAGAGGCTTAGACGTATGACAGTTCCTGAAACTCCCAAGGAATCCAAATCAACAAGGAAGTACAAGAAACAGAGGGTACAAAGGCCAGTTTCAGATGATGAGGAGGAAGCAGCTAAGGAAGGGGATCAGGAATCTCTGATCTCACAAGACAAGGAATTTGCTCCAGTCACTTCTTCTCCATCAACTCCATCTCAGGAAGCTGTATCTGACAAGGTTAATTCATCTTCTGTGTCTCTTGTTGATCCAGGAACAAGTGCTGAAATTAATATTCAGAACCTGGTTGTGCCTGAAATACTTTTCTTAGAAGCTCCAACATCAAATAATTCTTCCACAACACCTGTTACTGATGCTGTTCAAACTCCTGAGTTATCACCAACACCTTCTCTACATCAAGATGTTGATGATCAGATTTTAGGTAAGCATCAGGATATGGCTGTTGATCAGAACTTAGTATCAGATCAGCAATTAGAGGATGCTGAAGCCTCCATTGCTACTCACACTGTTGTCTTATCAGAAGCAACTGATTCTCTAAGTTCTGATGCTGCAAATGTTGGAGATACTGGTGAGGCTGCTACAACTGTAGATGCTGATGAAGCAGGTCCTTCAGGACATACTCCTCCACTGACTCTTCCTAAGTCTGAACTGGTAAAGGAGTTTGTTATCAGGGATGCACCAGTACCTTGGAGTGAAACTCCTGCACGTCAGGAGTGGACTAAGGAATGGAACTCAGTTTCATGTGTTCCAAATGCTTTACATCTTGCTGAGCATTTGACTAAAGCTGATGAAATGTTACATTCTGATGATTTTAAAACCCAGCTTAGAGTCACTGCATTGAGTACTAAACATCTACAAGGTCTTCATTCCAACACTCATGTAGAGCTACACAAGATTCAGGAGAACTTTATCAAACAGGAACAAGTTTGGAAAATTGATAAGAAAAAGTTCTTCCAACCTACCATTGACAAGGTTGCTTATATTGAGAAAACTCAAGAGAAGCAACAAGCTCAGATTGATCAAATTCTGACAAATCAAGCTTCTCAGCAATTGCAACTTACTGAAATCCAGACCTCAGTGGAACTACTTATCTCTCTTTTATTACCTGCTGATGCCAAAAAGGGGGAGAAGGTAATTAAGTCCAAATGCAAAACCAACAAGACACTGCAAGGAAAGGATGATGGAAAAGATGACCAAGGAAACTCTGGAATGGGTAGTGGTCATAGTCAAGGTAGAAGGTTTACATCAAGACAAGCTAGTCACAGAACAAGTTCTGATACTGGGAAAAGAATAAGTTCTGCTGCTGGTAAAAGGATAAGTTCTGATGAACTTCTAGATCTTGATGAGGAAATGTCAAGACAGTTATTTCTTCAAGAAAATCCAGGGATAGACTTGGAAAATTTAAAGGAAGAAGAAGCCAGACTTAAATCAGAGAAAGTCACATCTAAATCTGAAGCTTCTGGTAAAAAGTTACTTCCAAAACCTAAAGGCATTGTGATCAAAGAAAGGATACATACTGAAGAAACTTTGGCTAGATCACAACCACAGATAGATCCAAGATCCAAGGGTAAAGAAAAGGTTGGTGAACCTATCAAGCCTTATGTACCTCCTGAGGAAGAAGAAATTACTGATGGAAAAGATGATCTTGCTCTGACTTCAAGAAAAGTTCTTAAAACAACCTCTGACATGGCTCAAGTTGTTCAGAGTCAAGAAATTGTAAGTTCTAATATTCAGAAGAAGCAAGTAACCTCTGACAGTGCTCAAGTTAACTTGATATCAGAAAATAGATCTAAAACACTCCTACCAGGATTCACTAAAGCAAAACAGACTCAATCTTTGAAGACTACTCCAAGTGGTTTTGAAGCAAGAGTAGTTACTGGAAAGGAAGCTAGAGATAAAACTGGATTGGGAAGTGCTGATGAAAGAAGAGTACACAACACTACCGATGATCCAACTTCCTTGAGTGAACCAGGTATTGGAGCAACTCCTGAGAGATTGAATCAACTGGAATCTGTACAGATGGTTTATCATACCTACTTGAAAGAATACATCATGTTGTATTTCATGACAGATGGTAGGGTTTATCATATAAGACAAAATGCCATTCCTTTGAAGTATTTTGAAGAATTGGAGCATGTACTTTTCTTACTTCAAGTGGATGACAGAATAACAGAGACTGCTGCAAACTACTTAAAAAGAACAGATTCAGAGACAGAAAAGGCTTTATTCTGTTAAGTCTGACAGCATATATGTTCCAAAATACAGAGATCACAATGGTGATATTGTTGATATGAAGCCTAATACTGCACAGATCAGAACGTATCTTGGTATTAAGGGACTTGAATTCAATCTTGAATCTGACAAAGCTTATGTTATAAGACTAGATCAGGAGTTAAGGAAAGCAAAGATTAATGATCTCAGAGCTGCAATTTTTCAAACTGGTGAAGATACTGCAGAGCTTAAAGGTGTTAAAAGGAGAATGATTGATGAACTAAGATATGCTGAGAAATGTTTGTTGAAGAACTATCTCAGAACAACTCCTGACATCAGAGAGATCAGAAGATGATGAAGCCAAGTCGAAGATCTACAACTGCTTAAATTCTGATATTTATACAGATTGAAGTTGTTATCAGAAGTTGAAATTGGTAAAACTTTAAGGACTGTAAGTTGTAGTTATTTAGTCTATTTCTCATGCATTTGTACTGAATGTTTTTGACATCATCAAATATCTGTTTAACTTGTATATTTTGTTAATTTACAAGTTGGGGGAGATTGTTAGATATATTTGATAATGTCATGGCTAATATGTTTTATGTTTAGCTTTCAGATCTTGTGTGAACAGGATAGATCAGTACTTAACTGTTGATCAGTACTTATACTGGAAGTCAGGACTTAAGGATATCAGTACTTGTATTATCAGGAGATAATCATCAGAAGATAGATATCAGAACTTAAGTGCTGAAGGACAATCAGATAAGGACAGTAGCTGATTAAAGGAAAGAAGATCGAGATAAACATAAGAAGAGATATGCATGAAGAAGGAATTTCGTGAAGAATGGAATACTTGGAATAGAAGATATCTGATTGATATATTTTAGGAAGCAGAATTATATTCCATATCAATTAGCGATTATCTTGTAACTGTGTAGTATATAAACACAGGCATAGGGTTTACACTATAAGTGTTATCATTATCGAAGTTATTATTCTATATAACCCTAGCAGCTCTCGTGATATTTGTTCATCACTGAGAGGTAACAGTTCCATATTGTAACAGAGTTTATTGTTTCAATAAAGTTTGTTTTCTGTTACTTAAGTTCTTTAAGTTCGATTTGAGTGTACTATACACTGTATTCACCCCCTCTACAGTGTGTGTGTGACCTAACATACTAAGAGGTGGTTAAAAGATGTCTAATTGCATGTACATGATGTTAACATTTTAATTGTATCAATATATGGTGGCAAGTGACTCTTATAGAGTGAAAAGTGACTCTAATATGGTGAAAAGTGACATACACGGTTGATTAGAGCCAAAATGTGGTAAAAAACTAACTTGTATGAAAGTGGCATTAATAGGCTGTAAAAGGATGTGAAATTGGACGTATATGATGTTATCATGTTAATTGTTGTATATACGGTGGAAAGTGACTCTTATAAGGTGCAAAGTGACTCTAATATGGTGAAAGTGACTTACATGGTTGATTAGAACCAAAATGTGGAACAAAATTGACCTGTATGAAAGTGGAATTAAGAGGTGGTAAAAGGATGTCAAATCGGATGTATATGATGTTAACATGTTAATTGTATAAATATATGGTGGAAAGTGACTCATATAAGGTGCAAAATGACTCTAATATGGTGAAAAGTGAGTTACATGGTTAATTAGAACCAAAATGTGGACCAAAATTGACTTGTTTGAATGTGGCACTAAGGGGAGGTAAAAGGATTTCTAATTGGCTGTACATGATGTTAAAATGTTAATTGTACGAATATATGATGGGAAGTGACTCTTATAAGGTGCAAAGTGACTCTAATACGGTGATAAGTCATTTACATGATTGATTAGAGCCAAAATGTGGCCCAAAATTGACTTGTGGGAAAGGGGTACCAAAAGGTGGTTAAAGGATGTTTAATTGCATGTACATGATGTTAACATGTTAATTGTATCAATATATGGGGAAATTGACTCTTATAGGGTGCAAAGTGACTCTAATATGGTGAAAAGTGGCTTACATGATTGATTAGAGCCAAAATGTGGTACAAAATTAACTTGTATGAAAGTGGCATTAATAGGTGATAAAAGGATGTCAAATTGGATGTATATGATGTTAACATGTTAATTGATGTATATATGGTGGAAAGTGACTCTTATAAGGTGCAAAGTGACTCTAATATGGTGAAAAGTGACTTACATGGTTAATTAGAACCAAAATGTGGACCAAAATTGACTTGTATGAATGTGGCACTAAGAGGTGGTAAAAGGATTTTTAATTGGATGTATATGATGTTAACATATTAATTGTACCAATATATGATGGCAAGTGACTCTTATAAGGTGCAAATTGACTATAATATGGTGAGAAGTCACTTACATGATTGATCAGTGCCAAAATGTGGCCCAAAATTGACTTGTAGGAAAGGGGTACTAAGAGGTGGTTATAAGATGTCTAATTGCATGTACATGATGTTAACATCTTAATTGTATCAATATATGGTGGCAAGTGACTCTTATAGGGTTCAAAGTGACTCTAATATGGTGAAAAATGACATACATGGTTGATTAGAGCCAAAATGTGGTAAAAAATTAACTTGTATGAAACTGGCATTAATAGGCGGTAAAAGGATGTGAAATTGGACGTATATGATGTTAACATATTAATTATTGTATATACGGTGGAAAGTTACTCTTATAAGGTGCAAAGTGACTCTAATATGGTGAAAAGTGACTTACATGGTTGTTTAGAACCAAAACGTGGAACAAAATTGACCTGTATGAATGTGGAATTAAGAGGTGGTAAAAGGATGTCAATTCAGATGTATATGATGTTAACATGTTAATTGTATAAATATATGGTGGAAAGTGACTCATATAGGGTGCAAAATGACTCTAATATGGTGAAAAGTGACTTACATGGTTAATTAGAACCAAAATATGGACCAAAATTGACTTGTATGAATGTGGTACTAAGAGATGGTAAAAGGATTTCTAATTGGATGTATATGATGTTAACATGTTAATTGTACCAATATATGATGGCAAGTGACTCTTATAAGGTGCAAAGTGACTAATATGGTGATAAGTCACTTACATGATTGATTAGAGCCAAAATGTGGCCCAAAATTGACTTGTAGGAAAGGGGTACCATAAGGCAGTTAAAGGATGTTTAATTGCATGTACATGATGTTAACATGTTAATTGTATCAGTATATGGGGAAAGTGACTCTTATAGGGTGCAAAGTGACTCTAATATGGTGAAAAGTGACTTACATGGTTGATTAGAGCCAAAATATAGTACAAAATTAACTTATATGAAAGTGGCATTAATAGGCGGTAAAAAGATGTAAAATTGGATGTATATAATTTAACATGTTAATTGTTGTATATATGGTGGAAAGTGACTCTTATAGGGGTGCAAAGTGACTCTAATATGGTGAAAAGTGACTTACATGGTTGATTTAGAACCAAAATGTGGAACAAAATTGACCTGTATAAAAGTGGAATTAAGAGGTGGTAAAAGGATGTCAATTCGAATGTATATGATGTTAACATGTTAATTGTATAAATATATGGTGGAAAGTGGCTCTTATGAGGTGCAAAGTGACTCTAATATGGTGAAAAGTGACTTACATGGTTAATTAGAACCAAAATATGAACCAAAATTGACTTGTTTGAATGTGGCACTAAGGGGTGGTAAAAGGATTTCTAATTGGGTGTATATGATGTTAACATGTTAGTTGTACAAATATATGATGGCAAGTGACTCTTATAAGGTGCAAAGTGACTCTAATACGGTGATAAGTCACTTACATGATTGATTAGAGACAAAATGTGGCCCAAAATTGACTTGTGGGAAAGGGGTACCAAAAGGTAGTTAAAGGATGTTTAATTGCATGTACATGATGTTAACATGTTAATTGTATCAGTATATGGGGAAAGAGACTCTTATAGGGTGCAAAGTGACTCTAATATGGTGAAAAGTGACTTACATGGTTGATTAGAGCCAAAATGTGGTACGAAATTAACATGTATGAAAGTGGTATTAATATGCGGTAAAAGGATGTGAAATTGGATGTATATGATGTTAACATATTAATTGTTGTATATATGGTGGAAAGTGACTTATAAGGTGCAAAGTGACTCTAATATGGTGAAAAGTGACTTACATGGTTGATTGGAACCAAAATGTGGAACAAAATTGACCTGTATGAAAGTGAAATTAAGAGGTGGTAAAAGGATGTCAATTCGGATGTATATGATGTTAACATGTTAATTGTATAAATATATGGTGTAAAGTGACTCATATAGGGTGCAAAATGACTCTAATATGGTGAAAAGTGACTTACATGGTTAATTAGAACCAAAATGTGGACCAAAATTGACTTGTATGAATGTGGCACTATGAGATGGTAAAAGGATTTCTAATTGGATGTATATGATGTTAACATGTTAATTGTACCAATATATGATGTCAAGTGACTCTTATAAGGTGCAAAGTGACTAATATGGTGATAAGTCACTTACATGATTGATTAGAGCCAAAATGTGGCCCAAAATTGACTTGTAGGAAATGGGTACCAAAAGGTAGTTAAAGGATGTTTAATTGCATGTACATGATGTTAACATGTTAATTGTATCAATATATGGGGAAAGTGACTCTTATAGGGTGCAAAGTGACTCTAA
Source organism: Apium graveolens (assembly GCF_009905375.1). Classification (NCBI taxonomy): domain Eukaryota; kingdom Viridiplantae; phylum Streptophyta; class Magnoliopsida; order Apiales; family Apiaceae; genus Apium; species Apium graveolens. The sequence continues at coordinate 8,152 of NW_027418192.1, forward strand.
TATGGTGAAAAGTGACTTACATGGTTGATTAGAGCCAAAATGTAGTACAAAATTAACTTGTACGAAAGTGGCATTAATAGGCGGTAAAAGGATGTGAAATTGGATGTATATGATTTAACATGTTAATTGTTGTATATATGGTGGAAAGTGACTTTTATAGGGGTGCAAAGTGACTCTAATATGGTGAAAGGTGACTTACATGGTTGATTTAGAACCAAAATGTGGAACAAAATTGACTTGTATGTAAGTGGAATTAAGAGGTGGTAAAAGGATGTCAATTCGAATGTATATGATGTTAACATGTTAATTGTATAAATATATGGTGGAAAGTGACTCTTATAAGGTGCAAAGTGACTCTAATATGGTGAAAAGTGACTTCCATGGTTAATTAGAACCAAAATGTGGACCAAAATTGACTTGTATGAATGTGGCACTAAGAGGTGGTAAAAGCATTTCTAATTGGATGTATATGATGTTAACATGTTAATTGTACCAATATATGATGGCAAGTGACTCTTATAAGGTGCAAATTGACTATAATATGGTGAGAAATCACTTACATGATTGATTAGTGCCAAAATGTGGCCCAAAATTGACTTGTAGGAAATGGGTAGTAAGAGGTGGTTAAAAGATGTCTAATTGCATGTACATGATGTTAACATCTTAATTGTATCAATATATGGTGGCAAGTGACTCTTATAGGGTTCAAAGTGACTCTAATTTGGTGAAAAGTGACATACATGGTTAATTAGAGCCAAAATGTGGTAAAAAATTAACTTGTATGAAAGTGGCATTAATAGGCGGTAAAAGGATGTGAAATTGGATGTATATGATGTTAACATGTTAATTGTTGTATATATGGTGGAAAGTGTCTCTTATAAGGTGCAAATTGACTCTAATATGGTGAAAAGTGACTTACATGGTTAATTGGAACCAATATGTGGACCAAAATTGACTTGTATGAATGTGGCACTAAGAGGTGGTAAAAGGATTTCTAATTGGATGTATATGATGTTACCATGTTAATTGTACCAATATATGATGGCAAGTGACTCTTATAAGGTGCAAATTGACTATAATATGGTGAGAAGTCACTTACATGATTGATTAGTGCCAAAATGTGGCCCAAAATTGACTTGTAGGAAAGGGGTACTAAGAGGTGGTTAAAAGATGTCTAATTGCATGTACATGATGATAACATCTTAATTGTATCAATATATGGTGGCAAGTGACTCTTATAGAGTGAAAAGTGACTCTAATATGGTGAAAAGTGACATACATGGTTGATTAGAGCCAAAATGTGGTAAAAAATTAACTTGTATGAAAGTGGCATTAATAGGCTATAAAAGGATGTGAAATTGGACGTATATGATGTTAACATGTTAATTGTTGTATATACGGTGGAAAGTGACTCTTATAAGGTGCAAAGTGACTCTAATATGGTGAAAAGTGACTTACATGGTTGATTAGAACCAAAATGTGGAACAAAATTGACCCGTATGAAAGTGGAATTAAGAGGTGGTAAAAGGATGTCAAATCGGATGTATATGATGTTAAAATGTTAATTGTATAAATATATGGTGGAAAGTGACTCATATAAGGTGCAAAATGATTCTAATATGGTGAAAAGTGACTTACATGGTTAATTAGAACCAAAATGTGGACCAAAATTGACTTATTTGAATGTGGCACTAAGGGGAGGTAAAAGGATTTCTAATTGGCTGTACATGATGTTAACATGTTAATTGTACCAATATATGACGGGAAGTGACTCTTATAAGGTGCAAAGTGACTCTAATACGGTGATAAGTCATTTACATGATTGATTAGAGCCAAAATGTGGCCCAAAATTGACTTGTGGGAAAGGGGTACCAAAAGGTGGTTAAAGGATGTTTAATTGCATTTACATGATGTTAACATGTTAATTATATCAATATATGGGGAAATTGACTCTTATAGGGTGCAAAGTGACTCTAATATGGTGAAAAGTGACTTACATGATTGATTAGAGCCAAAATGTGGTACAAAATTAACTTGTATGAAAGTGGCATTAATAGGTGATAAAAGGATGTCAAATTGGATGTATATGATGTTAACATGTTAATTGATGTATATATGGTGGAAAGTGACTCTTATAAGGTGCAAAGTGACTCTAATATGGTGAAAAGTGACTTACATGGTTAATTAGAACCAAAATGTGGACCAAAATTGACTTGTATGAATGTGGCACTAAGAGGTGGTAAAAGGATTTTTAATTGGATGTATATGATGTTAACATATTAATTGTACCAATATATGATGGCAAGTGACTCTTATAAGGTGCAAATTGACAATAATATGGTGAGAAGTCACTTACATGATTGATTAGTGCCAAAATGTGGCCCAAGATTGACTTGTAGGAAAGGGGTACTAAGAGGTGGTTATAAGATGTCTAATTGCATGTACATGATATTAACATCTTAATTGTATCAATATATGGTGGCAAGTGACTCTTATAGGGTTCAAAGTGACTCTAATATGGTGAAAAATGACATACATGGTTGATTAGAGCCAAAATGTGGTAAAAAATTAACTTGTACGAAACTGGCATTAATAGGCGGTAAAAGGATGTGAAATTGGACGTATATGAAGTTAACATGTTAATTGTTGTATATACGGTGGAAAGTTACTCTTATAAGGTGCAAAGTGACTCTAATATGGTGAAAAGTGACTTACATGGTTGATTAGAACCAAAATGTGGAACAAAATCGACCTGTATGAAAGTGGAATTAAGAGGTGGTAAAAGGATGTCAATTCGGATGTATATGATGTTAACATGTTAATTGTATAAATATATGGTGGAAAGTGACTCATATAAGGTGCAAAATGACTCAAATATGGTGAAAAGTGACTTACATGGTTAATTAGAACCAAAATGTGGACCAAAATTGACTTGTTTGAATGTGGCACTAAGGGGTGGTAAAAGGATTTCTAATTGGCTGTATATGATGTTAACATGTTAATTGTACCAATATATAATGGCAAGTGACTCTTATAAGGTGCAAAGTGAATCTAATACGGTGATAAGTCACTTACATGATTGATTAGAGCCAAAATATGGCCCAAAATTGACTTGTGGGAAAGGGGTACCAAAAGGTGGTTAAAGGATGTTTAATTGCATGTACATGATGTTAACATGTTAATTGTATCAATATATGGGGAAAGTGACTCTTATAGGGTGCAAAGTGACTCTAATATGGTGAAAAGTGACTTACATGATTGATTAGAGCCAAAATGTGGTACAAAATTAACTTGTATGAAAGTGGCATTAATAGGTGGTAAAAGGATGTCAAATTGGATGTATATGATGTTAACATGTTAATTGTTGTATTTATGGTGGAAAGTGACTCTTATAAGGTGCAAAGTGACTCTAATATGGTGAAAAGTGACTTACATGGTTAATTAGAACCAAAATGTGGACCAAAATTGACATGTATGAATGTGGCACTAAGAGGTGGTAAAAGGATTTCTAATGGATGTATATGATGTTAACATGTTAATTGTACCAATATATAATGGCAAGTGACTCTTATAAGGTGCAAAGTGAATCTAATACGGTGATAAGTCACTTACATGATTGATTAGAGCCAAAATGTGGCCCAAAATTGACTTGTGGGAAAGGGGTACCAAAAGGTGGTTAAAGGATGTTTAATTGCATGTACATGATGTTAACATGTTAATTGTATCAATATATGGGGAAAGTGACTCCTATAGGGTGCAAAGTGACTCTAATATGGTGAAAAGTGACTTACATGGTTAATTAGAACCAAAATATGGACCAAAATTGACTTGTATGAATGTGGCACTAAGAGGTGGTAAAAGGATTTTTAATTGGATGTATATGATGTTAACATGTTAATTGTACCAATATATGATGGCAAGTGACTCTTATAAGGTGCAAATTGACTATAATATGGTGAGAAGTCACTTACATGATTGATCAGTGCCAAAATGTGGCCCAAAATTGACTTGTAGGAAAGGGGTACTAAGAGGTGGTTATAAGATGTCTAATTGCATGTACATGATGTTAACATCTTAATTGTATCAATATATGGTGGCAAGTGACTCTTATAGGGTTCAAAGTGACTCTAATATGGTGAAAAATGACATACATGGTTGATTAGAGCTAAAATGTGGTAAAAAATTAACTTGTATGAAACTGGCATTAATAGGCGGTAAAAGGATGTGAAATTGGACGTATATGATGTTAACATATTAATTATTGTATATACGGTGGAAAGTTACTCTTATAAGGTGCAAAGTGACTCTAATATGGTGAAAAGTGACTTACATGGTTGATTAGAACCAAAATGTGGAACAAAATTGACCTGTATGAAAGTGGAATTAAGAGGTGGTAAAAGAATGTCAATTCAGATGTATATGATGTTAACATGTTAATTGTATAAATATATGGTGGAAAGTGACTCATATAAGGTGCAAAATGACTCTAATATGGTGAAAAGTGACTTACATGGTTAATTAGAACCAAAATGTGGACCAAAATTGACTTGTTTGAATGTGGCACTAAGGGGTGGTAAAAGGATTTCTAATTGGATGTATATGATGTTAACATGTTAATTGTACCAATATATAATGGCAAGTGACTCTTATAAGGTGCAAAGTGAATCTAATACGGTGATAAGTCACTTACATGATTGATTAGAGCCAAAATATGGCCCAAAATTGACTTGTGGGAAAGGGGTACCAAAAGGTGGTTAAAGGATGTTTAATTGCATGTACATGATGTTATCATGTTAATTGTATCAATATATGGGGAAAGTGACTCTTATAGGGTGCAAAGTGACTCTAATATGGTGAAAAGTGACTTACATGATTAATTAGAGCCAAAATGTGGTACAAAATTAACTTGTATGAAAGTGGCATTCATAGGTGGTAAAAGGATGTCAACTTGGATGTATATGATGTTAACATGTTAATTGTTGTATATATGGTGGAAAGTGACTCTTAGAAGGTGCAAAGTGACTCTAATATGGTGAAAAGTGACTTACATGGTTAATTAGAACCAAAATGTGGACCAAAATTGACATGTATGAATGTGGCACTAAGAGGTGGTAAAAGGATTTCTAATTGGATGTATATGATGTTAACATGTTAATTGTACCAATATATGATGGCAAGTGACTCTTATAAGGTGCAAATTGACTATAATATGGTGAGAAGTCACTTACATGTTTGATTAGTGCCAAAATGTGGCCCAAAATTGACTTGTAGGAAAGGGGTACTAAGAGGTGGTAAAAGGATGTCTAATTGCATGTACATGTTCTTAACATCTTAATTGTATGAATATATGGTGGCAAGTGACTCTTATAGGGTACAAAGTGACTCTAATATGGTGAAAAGTGACATACATGGTTGATTAGAGCCAAAATATGGTAAAAAATTAACTTGTATGAAAGTGGCATTAATAGGCGGTAAAAGGATGTGAAATTGGACGTATATGATGTTAACATGTTAATTATTGTATATACGGTGGAAAGTGACTCTTATAAGGTACAAAGTGACTCTAATATGGTGAAAAGTGACTTACATGGTTGATTATAACCAAAATGTGGAACAAAATTGACCTGTATGAAAGTGGTATTAAGAGGTGGTAAAAGGATGTCATTTCGAATGTATAAGATGTTAACATGTTAATTGTATAAATATATGGTGGAAAGTGACTCTTATAAGGTGTAAAGTGACTCTAATATGGTGAAAAGTGACTTACATGGTTAATTAGAACCAAAATGTGGACCAAAATTGACTTGTATGAATGTGGCACTAAGGGGTGGTAAAAGGATTTCTAATTGGATGTATATGATGTTAACATGTTAATTGTACACATATATGATGGCAAGTGACTCTTATAAGGTGCAAATTGACTATAATATGGTGATAAGTCACTTACATGATTTATTAGTGCCAAAATGTGGCCCAAAATTGACTTGTAGGAAAGGGGTACTAAGAGGTGGTTAGAAGATGTCTAATTGCATGTACATGATGTTAACATCTTAATTGTATCAATATATGATGGAAAGTGACTCTTATAGGTTGAAAAGTGACTCTAATATGGTGAAAAGTCACATACATGGTTGATTAGAGCAAAAATGTGGTAAAAAATTAACTTGATATTAAAGTGGCATTAATAGGCGGTAAAAGGATGTGAAATTGGACGTATATGATGTTAACATGTTAATTGTTATATATACGGTGGAAAGTGACTCTTATAAGGTGCAAAGTGACTCTAATATGGTGAAAAGTGACTTACATGATTGATTAGGACCAAAATGTGGAACAAAATTGACCTGTATGAAAGTGGAATTAAGAGGTGGTAAAAGGATGTCAATTCGGATGTATATGATGTTAACATGTTATTTTTATAAATATATGGTGGAAATTGACTCATATAAGGTGCAAAATGACTCTAATATGGTGAAAAGTGACTTACATGGTTAATTAGAACCAAAATGTGGACCAAAATTGACTTGTTTGAATGTGGCACTAAGGGGAGGTAAAAGGATTTCTAATTGGCTGTATATGATGTTAACATGTTAATTGTACCAATATATGATGGCAAGTGACTCTTATAAGGTGTAAAGTGACTCTAATACGGTGATAAGTCACTTACATGATTGATTAGAGCCAAAATGTGGCCCAAAATTGACTTGTGGGAAAGGGGTACCAAAAGGTGGTTAAAGGATATTTAATTGCATGTACATGATGTTAACATGTTAATTGTGTCAATATATGGGGAAAGTGACTCTTATAGGGTGCAAAGTGACTCTAATATGGTGAAAAGTGACTTACATGATTGATTAGAGCCAAAATGTGGGACAAAATTAACTTGTATGAAAGTGGCATTAATAGGTGATAAAAGGATGTCAAATTGGATGTATATGATGTTAACATGTTAATTGATGTATATATGGTGGAAAGTGACTCTTATAAGGTGCAAAGTGACTCTTATATGGTGAAAAGTGACTTACATGGTTAATTAGAACCAAAATGTGGACCAAAATTGACTTGTATGAATGTGGCACTAAGAGGTGGTAAAAGATTTTTAATTGGATGTATATGATGTTAACATATTAATTGTACCAATATATGATGGCAAGTGACTCTTGTAAGGTGCAAATTGACTATAATATGGTGAGAATTCACTTACATGATTGATTAGTGCCAAAATGTGGCCCAAGATTGACTTGTAGGAAAGGGGTACTAAGAGGTGGTTATAAGATGTCTAATTGCATGTACATGATGTTAATATCGTAATTGTATCAATATATGGTGGCAAGTGACTCTTATAGGGTTCAAAGTGACTCTAATATGGTGAAAAATAATATACATGGTTGATTAGAGCCAAAATGTGGTAAAAAATTAACTTGTACGAAAATGGCATTAATAGGCGGTAAAAGGATGTGAAATTGGACGTATATGATGTTAACATGTTAATTGTTGTATATACGGTGGAAAGTTACTCTTATAAGGTGCAAAGTGACTTTAATATGGTGAAAAGTGACTTACATGGTTGATTAGAACCAAAATGTGGAAAAAAATTTGACCTGTATGAAAGTGGAATTAAGAGGTGGTAAAAGGATGTCAATTCGGATGTATATGATGTTAACATGTTAATTGTATAAATATATGGTGGAAAGTGACTCATATAAGGTGCAAAATGACTCTAATATGGTGAAAAGTGACTTACATGGTTAATTAGAACCAAAATGTGGACCAAAATTGACTTGTTCGAATGTGGCACAAAGGGGTGGTAAAAGGATTTCTAATTGGCTGTATATGATGTTAACATGTTAATTGTACCAATATATAATGGCAAGTGACTCTTATAAGGTGCAAAGTGAATCTAATACGGTGATAAGTCACTTACATGATTGATTAGAGCCAAAATGTGGCCCAAAATTGACTTGTGGGAAAGGGGTACCAAAAGGTGGTTAAAGGATGTTTAATTGCATGTACATGATGTTAACATGTTAATTGTATCAATATATGGGGAAAGTTACTCCTATAGGGTGCAAAGTGACTCTAATATGGTGAAAAGTGACTTAAATGGTTAATTAGAACCAAAATATGGACCAAAATTGACTTGTATGATTGTGGCACTAAGAGGTGGTAAAAGGATTTTTAATTGGATGTATATGATGTTAACATATTAATTGTACCAATATATGATGGCAAGTGACTCTTATAAGGTGCAAATTGACTATAATATGGTGAGAAGTCACTTACATGATTGATCAGTGCCAAAATGTGGCCCAAAATTGACTTGTAGGAAAGGGGTACTAAGAGGTGGTTATAAGATGTCTAATTGCATGTATATGATGTTAACATCTTAATTGTATCAATATATGGTGGCAAGTGACTCTTATAGGGTTCAAAGTGACTCTAATATGGTGAAAAATGACATACATGGTTGATTAGAGCCAAAATGTGGTACAAAATTAACTTGTATGAAAGTGGCATTAATAGGTGATAAAAGGATGTCAAATTGGATGTATATGATGTTAACATGTTAATTGATGTATATATGGTGGAAAGTGACTCTTATAAGGTGCAAAGTGACTCTTATAAGGTGCAAAGTGACTCTTATATGGTGAAAAGTGACTTACATGGTTAATTAGAACCAAAATGTGGACCAAAATTGACTTGTATGAATGTGGCACTAAGAGGTGGTAAAAGATTTTTAATTGGATGTATATGATGTTAACATATTAATTGTACCAATATATGATGGCAAGTGACTCTTATAAGGTGCAAATTGACTATAATATGGTGAGAATTCACTTACATGATTGATTAGTGCCAAAATGTGGCCCAAGATTGACTTGTAGGAAAGGGGTACTAAGAGGTGGTTAAAAGATGTCTAATTGCATGTACATGATGTTAACATCTTAATTGTATCAATATATGGTGGCAAGTGACTCTTATAGGGTGCAAAGTGACTCTAATATGGTGAAAAGTCACTTACATGGTTGATTAGAGCAAAAATGTGGTACAAAATTAACTTGTATGAAAGTGGCATTAATAGGCGGTAAAAGGATGTGAAATTGGATGTATATGATTTAACATGTTAATTGTTGTATATATGGTGGAAAGTGACTCTTATAGGGGTGCAAAGTGATTCTAATATGGTGAAAAGTGACTTACATGGTTGATTTAGAACCAAAATGTGGAACAAAATTGACCTGTATGAAAGTGGAATTAAGAGGTGGTAAAAGGATGTCAATTCGAATGTATATGATGTTAACATGTTAATTGTATAAATATATGGTGGAAAGTGACTCTTATAAGGTGCAAAGTAACTCTAATATGGTGAAAAGTGACTTACATGGTTAATTAGAACCAAAATGTGGACCAAAATTGACTTGTATGAATGTGGCACTAAGAGGTGGTAAAAGGATTTCTAATTGGATGTATATGATGTTAACATGTTAATTGTACCAATATATGATGGCAAGTGACTCTTATAAGGTGCAAATTGACTATAATATGGTGAGAAGTCACTTACATGTTTGATTAGTGCCAAAATGTGGCCCAAAATTGACTTGTAGGAAAGGGGTACTAAGAGGTGGTAAAAGGATGTCTAATTGCATGTACATGATGTTAACATCTTAATTGTATGAATATATGGTGGCAAGTGACTCTTATAGGGTACAAAGTGACTCTAATATGGTGAAAAGTGACATACATGGTCGATTAGAGCCAAAATGTGGTAAAAAATTAACTTGTATGAAAGTGGCATTAATAGGCGGTAAAAGGATGTGAAATTGGACGTATATGATGTTAACATGTTAATTGTTGTATATACGGTGGAAAGTGACTCTTATAAGGTGGAAAGTGACTCTAATATGGTGAAAAGTGACTTACATGGTTGATTATAACCAAAATGTGGAACAAAATTGACCTGTATGAAAGTGGAATTAAGAGGTGGTAAAAGGATGTCAATTCGAATGTATATGATGTTAACATGTTAATTGTATAAATATATGGTGGAAAGTGACTCTTATAAGGTACAAAGTGACTCTAATATGGTGAAAAGTGACTTACATGGTTAATTAGAACCAAAATGTGGACCAAAATTGACTTGTATGAATGTGGCACTAAGGGGTGGTAAAAGGATTTCTAATTGGATGTATATGATGTTAACATGTTAATTGTACCAATATATGATGGCAAGTGACTCTTATAAGGTGCAAATTGACTATAATATGGTGAGAAGTCACTTACATGATTGATTAGTGCCAAAATGTGGCCCAAAATTGACTTGTAGGAAAGGGGTACTAAGAGGTGGTTAAAAGATGTCTAATTGCATGTACATGACGTTAACATCTTAATTGTATCAATATATGGTGGCAAGTGACTCTTATAGGGTGCAAAGTGACTCTAATATGGTGAAAAGTCACTTACATGGTTGATTAGAGCAAAAATGTGGTACAAAATTAACTTGTATGAAAGTGGCATTAATAGGCGGTAAAAGGATGTGAAATTGGATGTATATGATGTTCACCTGTTAATTGTTGTATATATGGTGGAATGTGACTCTTATAAGGTGCAAAGTGACTCTAATATGGTGAAAAGTGACTTACATGGTTGATTAGAACCAAAATGTAGAACAAAATTGACCTGTATGAAAGTGGAATTAAGAGGTGGTAAAAGGATGTCAATTCGGATGTATATGATGTTAACATGTTAATTGTATAAATATATGGTGGAAAGTGACTCATATAAGGTGCAAAATGACTCTCATATGGTGAAAAGTGACTTACATGGTTAATTAGAACCAAAATGTGGACCAAAATTGACTTGTTTGAATGTGGCACTAAGGGGAGATAAAAGGATTTCTAATTGGCTGTATATGATGTTAACATGTTAATTGTGCCAATATATGATGGCTAGTGACTCTTATAAGGTGCAAAGTGACTCTAATACGGTGATAAGTCACTTACATGATTGATTAGAGCCAAAATGTGCCCCAAAATTGACTTGTGGGAAAGGGGTACCAAAAGGTGGTTAAAGGATGTTTAATTGCATGTACATGATGTTAACATGTTAATTGTGTCAATATATGGGGAAAGTAATTCTTATAGGGTGCAAAGTGACTCTAATATGGTGAAAAGTGACTTACATGATTGATTAGAGCCAAAATGTGGTACAAAATTAACTTGTATGAAAGTGGCATTATTAGGTGGTAAAAGGATGTCAAATTGGATGTATATGATTGTAACATGTTAATTGTTGTATATATGGTGGAAAGTGACTCTTATAAGGTACAAAGTGACTCTAATATGGTGAAAAGTGACTTACATGGTTAATTGGAACCAAAATGTGGACCAAAATTGACTTGTATGAATGTGGCACTAAGAGGTAGTAAAAGATTTCTAATTAGATGTATATGATGTTAACATGTTAATTGTACCAATATATGATGACAAGTGACTCTTATAAGGTACAAATTGACTATAATATGGTGAGAAGTCACTTACATGATTGATTAGTGCCAAAATGTGGCCCAAAATTGACTTGTAGGAAAGGGGTACTAAGAGGTGGTTAAAAGATGTCTAATTGCATGTACATGATGTTAACATCTTAATTGTATCAATATATGGTGGCAAGTGACTCTGATAGGGTGCAAAGTGACTCTAATATGGTGAAAAGTGACATACATGGTTGATTATTGCCAAAATGTGGTAAAAAATTAACTTGTATGAAAGTGGCATTAATAGGCGGTAAAAGGATGTGAAATTGGACGTATATGATTTTAACATGTTAATTCTTGTATATACGGTGGGAAGTGACTCTTATAAGGTGCAAAGTGACTCTAATATGGTGAAAAGTGACTTACATGGTTGATTAGAACCAAAATGTGGAACAAAATTGACCAGTATGAAAGTGGAATTAAGAGGTGGTAAAAGGATGTCAATTCGGATGTATATGATGTTAACATGTTAATTGTATAAATATATGGTGGAAAGTGACTCATATAAGGTGCAAAATGACTCTAATATGGTGAAAAGTGACTTACATGGTTAATTTCGACCAAAATGTGGAGCAAAATTGACTTGTTTGAATGTGGCACTAAGGGGTGTTAAAAGGATTTCTAATTGGCTGTATATGATGTTAACATGTTAATTGTACCAATATATGATGGCAAGTGACTCTTATAAGGTGCAAAGTGACTCTAATACGGTGATAAGTCACTTACATGATTGATTAGAGCCAAAATGTGGCCCAAAATTGACTTGTGGGAAAGGGGTACCAAAAGGTGGGTAAAGAATGTTTAATTGCATGTACATGATGTTAACATGTTAATTGTATCAATATATGGGGAAAGTGACTCTTATAGGGTGCAAAGTGACTCTAATATGGTGAAAAGTGACTTACATGATTTATTAGAGCCAAAATGTGGTACAAAATTAACTTGTATGAAAGTGGCATTAATAGGTGGTAAAAGGATGTCAAATTGGATGTATATGATGTTAACATGTTAATTGTTGTATATATGGTGGAAAGTGACTCTTATAAGGTGCAAAGTGACTCTAATATGGTGAAAAGTGACTTACATGGTTAATTAGAACCAAAAGGTGGACCAAAATTGACTTGTATGAATGTGGAACTAAGAGGTGGTAAAAGGATTTCTAATTGGATGTATATGATGTTAACATGTTAATTGTACCAATATATTATGGTAAGTGACTCTTATAAGGTGTAAATTGACTATAATATGGTGAGAAGTCACTTACATGTTTGATTAGTGCCAAAATGTGGCCCAAAATTGACTTGTAGGAAACGGGTACTAAGAGGTGGTTAAAGGATGTCTAATTGCATGTACATGATGTTAACATCTTAATTGTATCAATATATGGTGGCAAGTGACTTTTATAGGGTGCAAAGTGACTCTAATATGGTGAAAAGTGACATACATGGTTGATTATAGCCAAAATATGGTAAAAAATTAACTTGTATGAAAGTGGCATTAATAGGCGGTAAAAGGATGTGAAATTGGACGTATATGATGTTAACATGTTAATTGTTGTATATACGGTGTAAAGTGACTCTTATAAGGTGCAAAGTGACTCTAATACGGTGATAGGTCACTTACATGATTGATCAGAGCCAAAATGTGGCCCAAAATTAACTTGTGGGAAATGGGTACCAAAAGGTGGTTAAAGGATGTTTAATTGCATGTACATGATGTTAACATGTTAATTGTATCAATATATGGGGAAAGTGACTCTTATAGGGTGCAAAGTGACTCTAATATGGTAAAAAGTGACTTACAAGGTTGATTAGAGACAAAATGTGGTACAAAATTAACTTGTATGAAAGTGGCATTAATATGCGGTAAAAGGATGTGAAATTGGATGTATATGATGTTAACATGTAAATTGTTGTATATATGGTGGAAAGTGACTCTTATAAGGTGCAAAGTGACTCTAATATGGTGAAAAGTGACTTACATGGATGATTGGAACCAAAATGTGGAACAAAATTGACCTGTATGAAAGTGGAATTAATAGGTGGTAAAAGGATGTCAATTCGGATGTGTATGATGTTAACATGTTAATTGTATAAATATATGGTGGAAAGTGACTCATATATGGTGCAAAATGACTATAATATGGTGAAAAGTGACTTACATGGTTAATTAGAACCAAAATGTGGACCAAAATTGACTTGTATGAATGTTGCACTAAGAGATGGTAAAAGGATTTCTAATTGGATGTATATGATGTTAACATGTTAATTGTACCAATATATGATGGCAAGTGACTCTTATAGGGTGCAAAGTGACTCTAATATGGTGATAAGTCACTTACATGATTGATTAGAGCCAAAATGTGGCCCAAAATTGACCTGTAGGAAAGGGGTACCAAAAGGCGGTTAAAGGATGTTTAATTGCATGTACATGATGTTAACATGTTAATTGTATCAATATATGGGGAAAGTGCCTCTTATAGGGTGCAAAGTGACTCTAATATGGTGAAAAGTGACTTACATGGTTGATTAGAGCCAAAATGTAGTACAAAATTAACTTGTATGAAAGTGGCATTAATAGGTGGTAAAAGGATGTGAAATTGGATGTATATGATTTAACATGTTAATTGTTGTATATATGGTGGAAAGTGACTCTTATAGGGGTGCAAAGTGACTCTAATATGGTGAAAAGTGACTTACATGGTTGATTTAGAACCAAAATGTGGAACAAAATTGACTTGTATGAAAGTGGAATTAAGAGGTGGTAAAAGGATGTCAATTCGAATGTATATGATGTTAACATGTTAATTGTATAAATATATGGTGGAATGTGACTCTTTTATGGTGCAAAGTGACTCTAATATGGTGAAAAGTGATTTACATGGTTAATTAGAACCAAAATGTGGACCAAAATTGACTTGTATGAATGTGGCACTAAGAGGTGGTAAAAGGATTTCTAATTGGATGTTAACATGTTAATTGTACCAATATATGATGGCAAGTGACTCTTATAAGGTGCAAATTGACTATAATATGGTGAGAAGTCACTTACATGATTAATTAGTGCCAAAATGTGGCCCAAAATTGACTTGTTGGAAAAGGGTACTAAGAGGTGGTTAAAAGATGTCTAATTGCATGTACATGATGTTAACATCTTAATTGTATCAATATATGGTTGCAAGTGACTCTTATAGGGTGCAAAGTGACTCTAATATGGTGAAAAGTGACATACATGGTTGATTAGAGCCAAAATATGGTAAAAAATTAATTTGTAGGAAAGTGGCATTAATAGGTGGTAAAAGGATGTGAAATTGGACTTATATGATGTTAACATGTTAATTGTTGTATATACGGTGGAAAGTGACTCTTATAAGGTGCAAAGTGACTCTAATATGGTGAAAACTAACTTACATGGTTGATTATAACCAAAATGTGGAACAAAATTGACCTGTATGAAAGTGGAATTAAGAGGTGGTAAAAGGATGTCAATTCGGATGTATATGATGTTAACATGTTAATTGTATAAATATATGGTGGAAAGTGACTCATATAAGGTGCAAAATGACTCTAATATAGTGAAAAGTGACTTACATGGTTAATTAGAACCAAAATGTGGACCAAAATTGACTTGTTTGAATGTGGCACTAAGGGTTGGTAAAAGGATTTCTAATTGGGTGTATATGATGTTAACATGTAAATTGTTGTATATATGGTGGAAAGTGACTGTTATAAGGTGCAAAGTGACTCTAATATGGTGAAAAGTGACTTACATGGTTGATTGGAACCAAAATTTGGAACAAAATTGACCTGTATGAAAGTGGAATTAATAGGTGGTAAAAGGATGTCAATTCGGATGTGTATGATGTTAACATGTTAATTGTATAAATATATGGTGGAAAGTGACTCATATATGGTGCAAAATGACTCTAATATGGTGAAAAGTGACTTGCATGGTTAATTAGAACCAAAATATGGACCAAAATTGACTTGTATGAATGTTGCACTAAGAGATGGTAAAAGGATTTCTAATTGGATGTATATGATGTTAACATGTTAATTGTACCAATATATGATCGCAAGTGACTCTTATAGGGTGCACAGTGACTCTAATATGGTGATAAGTCACTTACATGATTGATTAGAGCCAAAATGTGGCCCAAAATTGACCTGTAGGAAAGGGGTACCAAAAGGCGGTTAAAGGATGTTTAATTGCATGTACATGATGTTAACATGTTAATTGTATCAATATATGGGGAAAGTGACTCTTATAGGGTGCAAAGTGACTCTAATATAGTGAAAAGTGACTTACATGGTTGATTAGAGCCAAAATGTAGTACAAAATTAACTTGTATGAAAGTGGCATTAATAGGCGGTAAAAGGATGTGAAATTGGATGTATATGATTTAACATGTTAATTGTTGTATATATGGTGGAAAGTGACTCTTATAGGGGTGCAAAGTGACTCTAATATGGTGAAAAGTGACTTACATGGTTGATTTAGAACCAAAATGTGGAACAAAATTGACCTGTATGAAAGTGGAATTAAGAGGTGGTAAAAGGATGTCAATTCGAATGTATATGATGTTAACATGTTAATTATATAAATATATGGTGGAATGTGACTCTTATAAGGTGCAAAGTGACCCTAATATGGTGAAAAGTGACTTACATGGTTAATTAGAACCAAAATGTGGACCAAAATTGACTTGTATGAATGTGGCACTAAGAGGTGGTAAAAGGATTTCTAATTGGATGTATATGATGTTAACATGTTAATTGTACCAATATATGATGACAAGTGACTCTTATAAGGTGCAAATTGACTATAATATGGTGAGAAGTCACTTACATGATTAATTAGTGCCAAAATGTGGCCCAAAATTGACTTGTAGGAAAAGGGTACTAAGAGGTGTTTAAAAGATGTCTAATTGCATGTACATGATGTTAACATCTTAATTGTATCAATATATGGTGGCAAGTGACTCTTATAGGGTGCAAAATGACTCTAATATGGTGAAAAGTGACGTACATGATTGATTAGAGCCAAAATATGGTAAAAAATTCATTTGTATGAAAGTGGCATTAATAGGCGGTAAAAGGATGTGAAATTGGACTTATATGATGTTAACATGTTAATTGTTGTATATACGGTGGAAAGTGACTCTTATAAGGTGCAAAGTGACTCTAATATGGTGAAAACTGACTTACATGGTTGATTAGAACCAAAATGTGGAACAAAATTGACCTGTATGAAAGTGGAATTAAGTGGTGGTAAAAGGATGTCAATTCGGATGTATATGATGTTAACATGTTAATTGTATAAATATATGGTAGAAAGTGACTCATATAAGGTGCAAAATGACTCTAATATAGTGAAAAGTGACTTACATGGTTAATAAGAACCAAAATGTGGACCAAAATTGACTTGTTTGAATGTGGCACTAAGCGGTGGTAAAAGGATTTCTAATTGGGTGTATATGATGTTAACATGTAAATTGTTGTATATATGGTGGAAAGTGACTCTTATAAGGTGCAAAGTGACTCTAATATGGTGAAAAGTGACTTACATGGTTGATTGGAACCAAAATGTGGAACAAAATTGACCTGTATGAAAGTGGAATTAATAGGTGGTAAAAGGATGTCAATTCGGATGTGTATGATGTTAACATGTTAATTGTATAAATATATGGTGGAAAGTGACTCATATATGGTGTAAAATGACTCTAATATGGTGAAAAGTGACTTCCATGGTTAATTAGAACCAAAATGTGGACCAAAATTGGCTTGTATGAATGTTGCACTAAGAGATGGTAAAAGGATTTCTAATTGGATGTATATGATGTTAACATGTTAATTGTACCAATATATGATCGCAAGTGACTCTTATAGGGTGCACAGTGACTCTAATATGGTGATAAGTCACTTACATGATTGATTAGAGCCAAAATGTGGCCCAAAATTGACCTGCAGGAAAGAGGTACCAAAAGGCGGTTAAAGGATGTTTAATTGCATGTACATGATGTTAACATGTTAATTGTATCAATATATGGGGAAAGTGACTCTTATAGGGTGCAAAGTGACTCTAATATGGTGAAAAGTGACTTACATGGTTGATTAGAGCCAAAATGTAGTACAAAATTAACTTGTATGAAAGTGGCATTAATAGGCGGTAAAAGGATGTGAAATTGGATGTATATGATTTAACATGTTAATTGTTGTATATATGGTGGAAAGTGACTCTTATAGGGGTGCAAAGTGACTCTAATATGGTGAAAAGTGACTTACATGGTTGATTTAGAACTAAAATGTGGAACAAAATTGACTTGTATGAAAGTGGAATTAAGAGGTGGTAAAAGGATGTCAATTCAAATGTATATGATGTTAACATGTTAATTGTATAAATATATGGTGGAATGTTACTCTTATAAGGTGCAAAGTGACTCTAATATGGTGAAAAGTGACTTACATGGTTAATTATAACCAAAATGTGGACCAAAATTGACTTGTATGAATGTGGCACTAAGAGGTGGTAAAAGGATTTCTAATTGGATGTATATGATGTTAACATGTTAATTGTACCAATATATGATGGCAAGTGACTCTTATAAGGTACAAATTGACTATAATATGGTGAGAAGTCACTTACATGATTAATTAGTGCCAAAATGTGGCCCAAAATTGACTTGTAGGAAAAGGGTACTAAGAGGTGGTTAAAAGATGTCTAATTGCATGTACATGATGTTAACATCTTAATTGTATCAATATATGGTGGCAAGTGACTCTGATAAGGTGTAAAGTGACTCTAATATGGTGAAAAGTGACATACATGGTTGATTAGAGCCAAAATATGGTAAAAAATTAATTTGTATGAAAGTGGCATTAATAGGCGGTAAAAAGATGTGAAATTGGACTTATATGATGTTAACATGATAATTGTTGTATATACGGTGGAAAGTGACTCTTATAAGGTGCAAAGTGACTCTAATATGGTGTAAACTGACTTACATGGTTGATTAGAACCAAAATGTGGAACAAAATTGACCTGTATGAAAGTGGAATTAAGAGGTGGTAAAAGGATGTCAATTCGGATGTATATGATATTAACATGTTAATTGTATAAATATATGGTGGAAAGTGACTCATATAAGGTGCAAAATGACTCTAATATGGTGAAAAGTGATTTACATTGTTAATTAGAACTAAAATGTGGACCAAAATTGACTTGTATGAATGTGGCACTAAGGGGTGGTAAAAGGATTTCTAATTGCGTGTATATGATGTTAACATGTTAATTGTACCAATATATGATGGCAAGTGACACTTATAAGGTGCAAAGTGACTCGAATACGGTGATTATTTCACTTACATGTGAAATTGGACTTATATGATGTTAACATGTAAATTGTTGTATATATGGTGGAACGTGACTCTTATAAGGTGCAAAGTGACTCTAATATGGTGAAAAGTGACTTACATGGTTGATTGGAACCAAAATGTGGAACAAAATTGACCTGTATGAAAGTGGAATTAATAGGTGGTAAAAGGATGTCAATTCGGATGGGTATGATGTTAACATGTTAATTGTATAAATATATGGTGGAAAGTGACTCATATATGGTGCAAAATTACCCTAATATGGTGAAAAGTGACTTCCATGGTTAATTAGAACCAAAATGTGGACCAAAATTGGCTTGTATGAATGTTGCACTAAGAGATGGTAAAAGGATTTCTAATTGGATGTATATGATGTTAACATGTTAATTGTACCAATATATGATGACAAGTGACTCTTATAGGGTGCAAAGTGACTCTAATATGGTGATAAGTCACTTACATAATTGATTAGAGCCAAAATGTGGCCCAAAATTGACCTGTAGGACAGATGTACCAAAAGGCGGTTAAAGGATGTTTAATTGCATGTACATGATGTTAACATGTTAATTATATCAATATATGGGGAAAGTGACTCTTATAGGGTGCAAAGTGACTCTAATATGTTAAAAAGTGACTTACATGGTTGATTAGTACCAAAATGTAGTATAAAATTAACTTGTATGAAAGTGGCATTAATAGGCGGTAAAAGGATGTGAAATTGGATGTATATGATTTAACATGTTAATTGTTGTACATATGGTGGAAAGTGACTCTTATAGGGGTGCAAATTGACTCTAATATGGTGAAAAGTGACTTACATGGTTGATTTAGAACCAAAATGTGGAACAAAATTGACCTGTATGAAAGTGGAATTAAGAGGTGGTAAAAGGATGTCAATTCGAATGTATATGATGTTAACATGTTAATTGTATAAATATATGGTGGAAAGTGACTCTTATAAGGTGCAAAGTGTCTTTAATATGGTCAAAAGTGACTTACATGGTTAATAAGAACCAAAATGTGGACCAAAATTGACTTGTATGAATGTGGCACTAAGAGGTGGTAAAAGGATTTCTAATTGGATGTATATGATGTTAACATGTTAATTGTATCAATATATGATTGCAAGTGACTCTTATAAGGTGCAAATTGACTATAATATGGTGAGAAGTCACTTACATGATTAATTAGTGCCAAAATGTGGCCCAAAATTGACTTGTAGGAAAGGGGTACTAAGAGGTGGTTAAAAGATTTCTAATTGCATGTACATGATGTTAACATCTTAATTGTATCAATATATGGTGGCAAGTGACTCTTATAGGGTTCAAAGTGACTCTAATATGGTGAAAAGTGACATCCATGGTTGATTAGAGCCAAAATGTGGTAAAAAATTAACTTTTACGAAAATGGCATTAATAGGCGGTAAAAGGATGTGAAATTGGATGTATATGATGTTAACATGTTAATTGTTGTATATACGGTGGAAAGTGACTCTTATAAGGTGCAATGTGACTCTAATATGGTGAAAAGTGATTTACATAGTTGATTAGAACCAAAATGTGGAACAAAATTGACCTGTATGAAAGTGGAATTAAGAGGTGGTAAAAGGATGTCAATTCGGATGTATATGATGTTAACATGTTAATTGTATAAATATATGGTGGAAAGTGACTCATATAAGGTGCAAAATGACTCTAATATAGTGAAAAGTGACTTACATGGTTAATTAGAACCAAAATGTGGACCGAAATTGACTTGTTTGAATGTGGCACTAAGGGGTGGTAAAAGGATTTCTAATTGGGGGTATATGATGTTAACATGTTAATTGTACCAATATATGATGGCAAGTGACTCTTATAAGGTGCAAAGTGACTCTAATACGGTGATAAGTCACTTACATGATTGATTGGAGCCAAAATGTGGCCCAAAATTGACTTGTGGGAAAGGGGTACCAAAAGGCGGTTAAAGGATGTTTAATTGCATGTACATGATGTTAACATGTTAATTGTATCAATATATGGGGAAAGTGACTCTTATAGGGAGCAAAATGACTCTAATATGGTGAAAAGTGACTTACATGGTTGATTAGAGCCAAAATGTGGTACAAAATTAACTTGTATGAAAGTGGCATTAATAGGCGGTAAAAGGATGTGAAATTGGATGTATATGATTTAACATGTTAATTGTTGTATATATGGTGGAAAGTGACTCTTATAGGGGTGCAAAGTGACTCTAATATGGTGAAAAGTGACTTACATTGTTGATTTAGAACCAAAATGTGGAACAAAATTGACCTGTATGAAAGTGGAATTAAGAGGTGGTAAAAGGATGTCAATTCGAATGTATATGATGTTAACATGTTAATTGTATAAATATGTGGTGGAAAGTGACTCTTATAAGGTGCAAAGTAACTCTAATATGGTGAAAAGTGACTTACATGGTTAATTAGAACCAAAATGTGGACCAAAATTGACTTGTATGAATGTGGCACTAAGAGGTGGTAAAAGGATTTCTAATTGGATGTATATGATGTTAACATGTAAATTGTACCAATATATGATGGTAAGTGACTCTTATAAGGTGCAAATTGACTATAATATGGTGAGAAGTCACTTACATGATTAATTAGTGCCAAAATGTGGCCCAAAATTGACTTGTAGGAAAGGGGTACTAAGAGGTGGTTAAAAGATTTCTAATTGCATGTACATGATGTTAACATCTTAGTTGTATCAATATATGGTGGCAAGTGACTCTTATAGGGTGCAAAGTGACTCTAATATGGTGAAAAGTGGCATCCATGGTTGATTAGAGCCAAAATGTGGTAAAAAATTAACTTGTATGAAAATGGCATTAATAGGCGGTAAAAGGATGTGAAATTGGACGTATATGATGTTAACATGTTAATTGTTGTATATACGGTGGAAAGTGACTCTTATAAGGTGCAATGTGACTCTAATATGGTGAAAAGTGATTTACATAGTTGATTAGAACCAAAATGTGGAACAAAATTGACCTGTATGAAAGTGGAATTAAGAGGTGCTAAAAGGATGTCAATTCGGATGTATATGATGTTAACATGTTAATTGTATAAATATATGGTGGAAAGTGACTCATATAAGGTGCAAAATGACTAATATAGTGAAAAGTGACTTACATGGTTAATTAGAACCAAAATGTGGACCAAAATTGACTTGTTTGAATGTGGCACTAAGGGGTGGTAAAAGGATTTCTAATTGGGTGTATATGATGTTACCATATTAATTGTACCAATATATGATGGCAAGTGACTCTTATAAGGTGCAAAGTGACTCTAATACGGTGATAAGTCACTTACATGATTGATTAGAGCCAAAATGTGGCCCAAAATTGACTTGTGGGAAAGGGGTACCAAAAGGCGGTTAAAGGATGTTTAATTGCATGTACATGATGTTAACATGTTAATTGTATCAATATATGGGGAAAGTGACTCTTATAGGGAGCAAAGTGACTCTAATATGGTGAAAAGTGACTTACATGGTTGATTAGAGCCAAAATGTGGTACAAAATTAACTTGTATGAAAGTGGCATTAATAGGCGGTAAAAGGATGTGAAATTGGATGTATATGATTTAACATGTTAATTGTTGTATATATGGTGGAAAGTGACTCTTATAGGGGTGCAAAGTGACTCTAATATGGTGAAAAATGACTTACATGGTTGATTTAGAACCAAAATGTGGAACAAAATTAACCTGTATGAAAGTGGAATTAAGAGGTGGTAAAAGGATGTCAATT
This sequence comes from Apium graveolens, assembly GCF_009905375.1. Classification (NCBI taxonomy): domain Eukaryota; kingdom Viridiplantae; phylum Streptophyta; class Magnoliopsida; order Apiales; family Apiaceae; genus Apium; species Apium graveolens. Next base: position 30,828 of record NW_027418192.1, read on the forward strand.
CGAATGTATATGATGTTAACATGTTAATTGTATAAATATATGGTGGAAAGTGACTCTTATAAGGTGAAAAGTAACTCTAATATGGTGAAAAGTGACTTACATGGTTAATTAGAACCAAAATGTGGACCAAAATTGACTTGTATGAATGTGGCACTAAGAGGTGGTAAAAGGATTTCTAATTGGATGTATATGATGTTAACATGTTAATTGTACCAATATATGATGGCAAGTGACTCTTATAAGGTGCAAATTGACTATAATATGGTGAGAAGTCACTTACATGATTAATTAGTGCCAAAATGTGGCCCAAAATTGACTTATAGGAAAGGGGTACTAAGAGGTGGTTAAAAGATTTCTAATTGCATGTACATGATGTTATCATCTTAATTGTATCAATATATGGTGGCAAGTGACTCTTATAGGGTGCAAAGTGACTCTAATATGGTGAAAAGTGGCATCCATGGTTGATTAGAGCCAAAATGTGGTAAAAAATTAGCTTGTATGAAAATGGCATTAATAGGCGGTAAAAGGATGTGAAATTGGACATATATGATGTTAACATGTTAATTGTTGTATATACGGTGGAAAGTGACTCTTATAAGGTGCAATATGACTCTAATATGGTGAAAAGTGACTTACATAGTTGATTAGAACCAAAATGTGGAACAAAATTGACCTGTATGAAAGTGGAATTAAGAGGTGGTAAAAGGATGTCAATTCGGATGTATATGATGTTAAGATGTTAATTGTATAAATATATGGTGGAAAGTGACTCATATAAGGTGCAAAATGACTCTAATATAGTGAAAAGTGACTTACATGCTTAATTAGAACCAAAATGTGGACCAAAATTGACTTGTATGAATGTGGCACTAAGAGGTGGTAAAAGGATTTCTAATTGGATGTATATGATGTTAACATGTAAATTGTACCAATATATGATGGTAAGTGACTCTTATAAGGTGCAAATTGACTATAATATGGTGAGAAGTCACTTACATGATTAATTAGTGCCAAAATGTGGCCCAAAATTGACTTGTAGGAAAGGGGTACGAAGAGGTGGTTAAAAGATTTCTAATTGCATGTACATGATGTTAACATGTTAATTGTATCAATATATGGGGAAAGTGACTCTTATAGGGAGCAAAGTGACTCTAATATGGTGAAAAGTGACTTACATGGTTGATTAGAGCCAAAATGTGGTACAAAATTAACTTGTATGAAAGTGGCATTAATAGGCGGTAAAAGGATGTGAAATTGGATGTATATGATTTAACATGTTAATTGTTGTATATATGGTGGAAAGTGACTCTTATAGGGGTGCAAAGTGACTCTAATATGGTGAAAAATGACTTACATGGTTGATTTAGAACCAAAATGTGGAACAAAATTAACCTGTATGAAAGTGGAATTAAGAGGTGGTAAAAGGATGTCAATTCGAATGTATATGATGTTAACATGTTAATTGTATAAATATATGGTGGAAAGTGACTCTTATAAGGTGCAAAGTAACTCTAATATGGTGAAAAGTGACTTACATGGTTAATTAGAACCAAAATGTGGACCAAAATTGACTTGTATGAATGTGGCACTAAGAGGTGGTAAAAGGATTTCTAATTGGATGTATATGATGTTAACATGTTAATTGTACCAATATATGATGGCAAGTGACTCTTATAAGGTGCAAATTGACTATAATATGGTGAGAAGTCACTTACATGATTAATTAGTGCCAAAATGTGGCCCAAAATTGACTTATAGGAAAGGGGTACTAAGAGGTGGTTAAAAGATTTCTAATTGCATGTACATGATGTTATCATCTTAATTGTATCAATATATGGTGGCAAGTGACTCTTATAGGGTGCAAAGTGACTCTAATATGGTGAAAAGTGGCATCCATGGTTGATTAGAGCCAAAATGTGGTAAAAAATTAGCTTGTATGAAAATGGCATTAATAGGCGGTAAAAGGATGTGAAATTGGACATATATGATGTTAACATGTTAATTGTTGTATATACGGTGGAAAGTGACTCTTATAAGGTGCAATATGACTCTAATATGGTGAAAAGTGACTTACATAGTTGATTAGAACCAAAATGTGGAACAAAATTGACCTGTATGAAAGTGGAATTAAGAGGTGGTAAAAGGATGTCAATTCGGATGTATATGATGTTAAGATGTTAATTGTATAAATATATGGTGGAAAGTGACTCATATAAGGTGCAAAATGACTCTAATATAGTGAAAAGTGACTTACATGCTTAATTAGAACCAAAATGTGGACCAAAATTGACTTGTATGAATGTGGCACTAAGAGGTGGTAAAAGGATTTCTAATTGGATGTATATGATGTTAACATGTAAATTGTACCAATATATGATGGTAAGTGACTCTTATAAGGTGCAAATTGACTATAATATGGTGAGAAGTCACTTACATGATTAATTAGTGCCAAAATGTGGCCCAAAATTGACTTGTAGGAAAGGGGTACGAAGAGGTGGTTAAAAGATTTCTAATTGCATGTACATGATGTTAACATGTTAATTGTATCAATATATGGGGAAAGTGACTCTTATAGGGAGCAAAGTGACTCTAATATGGTGAAAAGTGACTTACATGGTTGATTAGAGCCAAAATGTGGTACAAAATTAACTTGTATGAAAGTGGCATTAATAGGCGGTAAAAGGATGTGAAATTGGATGTATATGATTTAACATGTTAATTGTTGTATATATGGTGGAAAGTGACTCTTATAGGGGTGCAAAGTGACTCTAATATGGTGAAAAATGACTTACATGGTTGATTTAGAACCAAAATGTGGAACAAAATTAACCTGTATGAAAGTGGAATTAAGAGGTGGTAAAAGGACGTCAATTCGAATGTATATGATGTTAACATGTTAATTGTATAAATATATGGTGGAAAGTGACTCTTATAAGGTGCAAAGTAACTCTAATATGGTGAAAAGTGACTTACATGGTTAATTAGAACCAAAATGTGGACCAAAATTGACTTGTATGAATGTGGCACTAAGAGGTGGTAAAAGGATTTCTAATTGGATGTATATGATGTTAACATGTTAATTGTACCAATATATGATGGCAAGTGACTCTTATAAGGTGCAAATTGACTATAATATGGTGAGAAGTCACTTACATGATTAATTAGTGCCAAAATGTGGCCCAAAATTGACTTATAGGAAAGGGGTACTAAGAGGTGGTTAAAAGATTTCTAATTGCATGTACATGATGTTATCATCTTAATTGTATCAATATATGGTGGCAAGTGACTCTTATAGGGTGCAAAGTGACTCTAATATGGTGAAAAGTGGCATCCATGGTTGATTAGAGCCAAAATGTGGTAAAAAATTAGCTTGTATGAAAATGGCATTAATAGGCGGTAAAAGGATGTGAAATTGGACATATATGATGTTAACATGTTAATTGTTGTATATACGGTGGAAAGTGACTCTTATAAGGTGCAATATGACTCTAATATGGTGAAAAGTGACTTACATAGTTGATTAGAACCAAAATGTGGAACAAAATTGACCTGTATGAAAGTGGAATTAAGAGGTGGTAAAAGGATGTCAATTCGGATGTATATGATGTTAAGATGTTAATTGTATAAATATATGGTGGAAAGTGACTCATATAAGGTGCAAAATGACTCTAATATAGTGAAAAGTGACTTACATGCTTAATTAGAACCAAAATGTGGACCAAAATTGACTTGTTTGAATGTGGCACTAAGGGGTGGTAAAAGGATTTCTAATTGGGTGTATATGATGTTAACATGTTAATTGTACCAATATATGATGGCAAGTGACTCTTATAAGGTGCAAAGTGACTCTAATACGGTGATAAGTCACTTACATGATTGATTAGAGCCAAAATGTGGCCCAAAATTGACTTGTGGGAAAGGGGTACCAAAAGGCGGTTAAAGGATGTTTAATTGCATGTACATGATGTTAACATGTTAATTGTATCAATATATGGGGAAAGTGACTCTTATAGGGAGCAAAGTGACTCTAATATGGTGAAAAGTGACTTACATGGTTGATTAGAGCCAAAATGTGGTACAAAATTAACTTGTATGAAAGTGGCATTAATAGGCGGTAAAAGGATGTGAAATTGGATGTATATGATTTAAATGTTAATTGTTGTATATATGGTGGAAAGTGACCCTTATAGGGGTGCAAAGTGACTCTAATATGGTGAAAAGTGACTTACATGGTTGATTTAGAACCAAAATGTGGAACAAAATTGACTTGTATGAAAGTGGAATTAAGAGGTGGTAAAAGGATGTCAATTCGAATGTATATGATGTTAACATATTAATTGTATAAATATATGGTGGAAAGTGACTCTTATAAGGTGCAAAGTGACTCTAATATGGTGAAAAGTGACTTACATGGTTAATTAGAACCAAAATGTGGACCAAAATTGACTTGTATGAATGTGGCACTAAGAGGTGGTAAAAGGATTTCTAATTGGATGTATATGATGTTAACATGTTAATTGTACCAATATATGATGGCAAATGACTCTTATAAGGTGCAAATTGACTATAATATGGTGAGAAGTCACTTACATGATTAATTAGTGCCAAAATGTGGCCCAAAATTGACTTGTAGGAAAGGGGTACTAAGAGGTGGTTAAAAGATTTCTAATTGCATGTACATGATGTTAACATCTTAATTGTATCAATATATGGTGGCAAGTGACTCTTATAGGGTGCAAAGTGACTCTAATATGGTGAAACGTGACATCCATGGTTGATTAGAGCCAAAATGTGGTAAAAAATTAACTTGTATGAAAATGGCATTAATAGGTGGTAAAAGGATGTGAAATTGGACGTATATAATGTTAACATGTTAATTGTTGTATATACGGTGGAAAGTGACTCTTATACGGTGCAATGTGAATCTAATATGGTGAAAAGTGACTTACATAGTTGATTAGAACCAAAATGTGGAACAAAATTGACCTGTAAGAAAGTGGAATTAAGAGGTGGTAAAAGGATGTCAATTCGGATGTATATGATGTAAACATGTTAATTGTATAAATATATGGTGGAAAGTGACTCATATAAGGTGCAAAATGACTCTAATATAGTGAAAAGTGACTTACATGGTTAATTAGAACCAAAATATGGACCAAAATTGACTTGTTTGAATGTGGCACTAAGGGGTGGTAAAAGGATTTCTAACTGGGTGTATATGATGTTAACATGTTAATTGTACCAATATATGATGGCAAGTGACTCTTATTAGGTGCAAAGTGAATCTAATACGGTGATAAGTCACTTACATGATTGATTAGAGCCAAAATGTGGCCCAAAATTGACTTGTGGAAAAGGGGTACCAAAAGGCGGTTAAAGGATGTTTAATTGCATGTACATGATGTTAACATGTTAATTGTATCAATATATGGGGAAAGTGACTCTTATAGGGAGCAAAGTGACTCTAATATGGTGAAAAGTGACTTACATGGTTGATTAGAGCCAAAATATGGTACAAAATTAACTTGTATGAAAGTGGCATTAATAGGCGGTAAAAGGATGTGAAATTGGATGTATATGATTTAACATGTTAATTTTTGTATATATGGTGGAAAGTGACCCTTATAGGGGTGCAAAGTGACTCTAATATGGTGAAAAGTGACTTACATGGTTGATTTAGAACCAAAATGTGGAACAAAATTGACTTGTATGAAAGTGGAATTAAGAGGTGGTAAAAGGATGTCAATTCGAATGTATATGATGTTAACATGTTAATTGTATAAATATATGGTGGAAAGTGACTCTTATAAGGTGCAAAGTGACTCTAATATGGTGAAAAGTGACTTACATGGTTAATTAAAACCAAAATATGGACCAAAATTAACTTGAATGAATGTGGCACTAAGAGGTGGTAAAAGGATTTCTAATTGGATGTATATGATTTTAACATGTTAATTGTACCAATATATAATGGAAAGTGACTCTTATAAGGTGCTAATTGACTATAATATGGTGAGAAGTCACTTACATGATTAATTAGTGCCAAAATGTGGCCCAAAATTTACTTGTAGGAAAGGGGTACTAAGAGGTGGTTAAAAGATTTCTAATTGCATGTACATGATGTTAACATCTTAATTGTATCAATATATGGTGGAAAGTGACTCTTATAGGGTGCAAAGTGACTCTAATATGGTGAAAAGTGACATACATGATTGATTAGAGCCAAAATGTGGTAAAAAATTAACTTGTATGAAAGTGCCATTAATAGGCGGTAAAAGGATGTGAAATTGGACGTATATGATGTTAACATGTTAATTGTTGTATATACGGTGGAAAGTGACTTTTATAAGGTGCAAAGTGACTCTAATATGGTGAAAAGTGACTTATATGGTTGATTAGAACCAAAATGTGGAACAAAATTGACCTGTATGAAAGTGGAATTAAGAGGTGGTAAAAGGATGTCAATTCGGATGTATATGATGTTAACATGTTAATTGTATAAATATATGGTGGAAATTGACTCATATAAGGTGCAAAATGACTCTAATATGGTGAAAAGTGACTTACATGGTTAATTAGAACCAAAATGTGGACCAAAATTGACTTGTATGAATGTGGCACTAAGGGGTGGAAAAGGATTTCTAATTGGGTGTATATGATGTTAACATGTTAATTGTACCAATATATGATGACAAGTGACTCTTATAAGGTGCAAAGTGACTCTAATACGGTGATAAGTCACTTACATGATTGATTAGAGCCAAAATGTGGCCCAAAATTGACTTGTGGGAAAGGGGTACCAAAAGGCGGTTAAAGGATGTTTAATTGCAAGTACATGATGTTAACATGTTAATTGTATCAATATATGGGGAAACTGACTCTTATAGGGTGCAAAGTGACTCTAATATGGTGAAAAGTGACTTACATGGTTGATTAGAGCCAAAATGTAGTACAAAATTAACTTGTATGAAAGTGGCATTAATTGGCGGTAAAAGGATGTGAAATTGGATGTATACGATTTAACATGTTAATTGTTGTATATATGGTGGAAAGTGACTCTTATAGGGGTGCAAAGTGACTCTAATATGGTGAAAAGTGACTTATATGGTTGATTTGGAACCAAAATGTGGAACAAAATTGACCTGTATGAAAGTGGAATTAAGAGGTGGTAAAAGGATGTCAATTCGAATGTATATGATGTTAACATGTTATTTGTATAAATATATGGTGGAAAGTGACTCTTATAAGGTGCAAAGTGACTCTAACATGGTGAAAAGTGACTTACATGGTTAATTAGAACCAAAATGTGGACCAAAATTGACTTGTATGAATGTGGCACTAAGAGGTGGTAAAAGGATTTCTAATTGGATGTATATGATTATTACATGTTAATTGTACCAATATATGATGGTAAGTGACTCTTATAAGGTGCAACTTGACTATAATGTGGTGAGAAGTCACTTACATGATTAATTAGTGCCAAAATGTGGCCCAAAATTAACTTGTAGGAAAGGGCTACTAAGAGGTGGTTAATAGATGTCTAATTGCATGTACATGATGTTAACATCTTAATTGTATCAATATATGGTGGCAAGTGACTCTTATAGGGTGCAAGGTGACTCTAATATGGTGAAAAGTGACATACATGGTTGATTAGAGCCAAAATGAGGTAAAAAATTAACTTGTATGAAAGTAGCATTAATAGGCGGTAAAAGGATGTGAAATTGGACGTATATGATGTTAACATGTTAATTGTTGTATATACGGTGGAAATTGACTCTTATAAGGTGCAAAGTGACTCTAATATGGTGAAAAGTGACTTACATGGTTGATTAGAACCAAAATGTAGAACAAAATTGACCTGTATGAAAGTGGAATTAAGAGGTGGTAAAAGGATGTCAATTCGGATGTATATGATGTTAACATGTTAATTGTATAAATATATGGTGGAAATTGACTCATATAAGGTGCAAAATGACTCTAATATGGTGAAAAGTGACTTACATGGTTAATTAGAACCAAAATGTGGAACAAAATTGACTTGTATGAATGTGGCACTAAGGGGTGGTAAAAGGATTTCTAATTGGGTGTATATGATGTTAACATGTTAATTGTACCAATATATGATGGCAAGTGACTCTTATAAGGTGCAAAGTGACTCTAATACGGTGATAAGTCACTTACATGATTGATTAGAGCCAAAATGTGGCCCAAAATTGACTTGTGGGTAAGGGGTACCAAAAGGCCGTTAAAGGATGTTTAATTGCATGTACATGATGTTAACATGTTAATTATATCAATATATGGGGAAAGTGACTCTTATAGGGTGCAAAGTGACTATAATATGGTGAAAAGTGACTTACATGGTTGATTAGAGCCAAAATGTAGTACAAAATTAACTTGTATGAAAGTGGCATTAATAGTCGGTAAAAGGATGCGAAATTGGATGTATATGATTTAACATGTTAATTGTTGTATATATGGTGGAAAGTGACTCTTATAGGGGTGCAAAGTGACTCTAATATGGTGAAAAGTGACTTACATGGTTGATTTAGAACCAAAATATGGAACAAAAATGACCTGTATAAAAGTGGAATTAAGAGGTGGTAAAAGGATGTCAATTCGAATGTATATGATGTTAACATGTTAATTGTATAAATATATGGTGGAAAGTGACTCATATAAGGTGCAATGTGACTCTAATATGGTGAAAAGTGACTTACATGGTTAATTAGAACCAAAATGTGGACCAAAATTGACTTGTATGAATGTAGCACTAAGAGGTGATAAAAGGATTTCTAATTGGATGTATATGATTTTAACATGTTAATTGTACCAATATATGATAGCAAGTGACTCTTATAAGGTGCAAACTGACTATAATGTGGTGAGAAGTCACTTACATGATTAATTAGTGCCAAAATGTGGCCCAAAATTGACTTGTAGGAAAGGGGTACTAAGAGGTGGTTAAAAGATGTCTAATTGCATGTACATGATGTTAACACCTTAATTGTATCAATATATGGTGGCAAGTGACTCTTATAGGGTGCAAAGTGACTCTAATATGGTGAAAAGTGACATACATGGTTGATTAGAGCCAAAATTTGGTAAAAAATTAATTTGTATGAAAGTGGCATTAATAGGCGGTAAAAGGATTTGAAATTGGACGTATATGATGTTAACATGTTAATTGTTGTATATACGGTGGAAAGTGACTCTTATAAGGTGCAAAGTGACTCTAATATGGTGAAAAATGACTTACATGGTTGATTAAAACCAAAATGTGGAACAAAATTGACCTGTATGAAAGTGGAATTAAGAGGTGCTAAAAGGATGTCAATTCGGATGTATATGATGTTAACATGTTAATTGTATAAATATATGGTGGAAAGTGACTCATATAAGGTGCAAAATGACTAATATAGTGAAAAGTGACTTACATGGTTAATTAGAACCAAAATGTGGACCAAAATTGACTTGTTTGAATGTGGCACTAAGGGGTGGTAAAAGGATTTCTAATTGGGTGTATATGATGTTACCATGTTAATTGTACCAATATATGATGGCAAGTGACTCTTATAAGGTGCAAAGTGACTCTAATACGGTGATAAGTCACTTACATGATTGATTAGAGCCAAAATGTGGCCCAAAATTGACTTGTGGGAAAGGGGTACCAAAAGGCGGTTAAAGGATGTTTAATTGCATGTACATGATGTTAACATGTTAATTGTATCAATATATGGGGAAAGTGACTCTTATAGGGAGCAAAGTGACTCTAATATGGTGAAAAGTGACTTACATGGTTGATTAGAGCCAAAATGTGGTAAAAAATTAACCTGTATGAAAGTGGCATTAATAGGCGGTAAAAGGATGTGAAATTGGATGTATATGATTTAACATGTTAATTGTTGTATATATGGTGGAAAGTGACTCTTATAGGGGTGCAAAGTGACTCTAATATGGTGAAAAGTGACTTACATGGTTGATTTAGAACCAAAATGTGGAACAAAATTGACCTGTATGAAAGTGGAATTAAGAGGTGGTAAAAGGATGTCAATTCGAATGTATATGATGTTAACATGTTAATTGTATAAATATATGGTGGAAAGTGACTCTTATAAGGTGCAAAGTAACTCTAATATGGTGAAAAGTGACTTACATGGTTAATTAGAACCAAAATGTGGACCAAAATTGACTTGTATGAATGTGGCACTAAGAGGTGGTAAAAGGATTTCTAATTGGATGTATATGATGTTAACATGTTAATTGTACCAATATATGATGGCAAGTGACTCTTATAAGGTGCAAATTGACTATAATATGGTGAGAAGTCACTTACATGATTAATTAGTGCCAAAATGTGGCCCAAAAATTGACTTATAGGAAAGGGGTACTAAGAGGTGGTTAAAAGATTTCTAATTGCATGTACATGATGTTATCATCTTAATTGTATCAATATATGGTGGCAAGTGACTCTTATAGGGTGCAAAGTGACTCTAATATGGTGAAAAGTGGCATCCATGGTTGATTAGAGCCAAAATGTGGTAAAAAATTAGCTTGTATGAAAATGGCATTAATAGGCGGTAAAAGGATGTGAAATTGGACGTATATGATGTTAACATGTTAATTGTTGTATATACGGTGGAAAGTGACTCTTATAAGGTGCAATATGACTCTAATATGGTGAAAAGTGACTTACATAGTTGATTAGAACCAAAATGTGGAACAAAATTGACCTGTATGAAAGTGGAATTAAGAGGTGGTAAAAGGATGTCAATTCGGATGTATATGATGTTAACATGTTAATTGTATAAATATATGGTGGAAAGTGACTCATATAAGGTGCAAAATGACTCTAATATAGTGAAAAGTGACTTACATGCTTAATTAGAACCAAAATGTGGACCAAAATTGACTTGTTTGAATGTGGCACTAAGGGGTGGTAAAAGGATTTCTAATTGGGTGTATATGATGTTAACATGTTAATTGTACCAATATATGATGGCAAGTGACTCTTATAAGGTGCAAAGTGACTATAATACGGTGATAAGTCACTTACATGATTGATTAGAGCCAAAATGTGGCCCAAAATTGACTTGTGGGAAAGGGGTACCAAAAGGCGGTTAAAGGATGTTTAATTGCATGTACATGATGTTAACATGTTAATTGTATCAATATATGGGGAAAGTGACTCTTATAGGGAGCAAAGTGACTCTAATATGGTGAAAAGTGACTTACATGGTTGATTAGAGCCAAAATGTGGTACAAAATTAACTTGTATGAAAGTGGCATTAATAGGCGGTAAAAGGATGTGAAATTGGATGTATATGATTTAACATGTTAATTGTTGTATATATGGTGGAAAGTGACCCTTATAGGGGTGCAAAGTGACTCTAATATGGTGAAAAGTGACTTACATGGTTGATTTAGAACCAAAATGTGGAACAAAATTGACTTGTATGAAAGTGGAATTAAGAGGTGGTAAAAGGATGTCAATTCGAATGTATATGATGTTAACATGTTATTTGTATAAATATATGGTGGAAAGTGACTCTTATAAGGTGCAAAGTGACTCTAATATGGTGAAAAGTGACTTACATGGTTAATTAGAACCAAAATGTGGATCAAAATTGACTTGTATGAATGTGGCACTAAGAGGTGGTAAAAGGATTTCTAATTGGATGTATATGATGTTAACATGTTAATTGTACCAATATATGATGGCAAATGACTCTTATAAGGTGCAAATTGACTATAATATGGTGAGAAGTCACTTACATGATTAATTAGTGCCAAAATGTGGCCCAAAATTGACTTGTAGGAAAGGGGTACTAAGAGGTGGTTAAAAGATTTCTAATTGCATGTACATGATGTTAACATCTTAATTGTATCAATATATGGTGGCAAGTGACTCTTATAGGGTGCAAAGTGACTCTAATATGGTGAAACGTGACATCCATGGTTGATTAGAGCCAAAATGTGGTAAAAAATTAACTTGTATGAAAATGGCATTAATAGGTGGTAAAAGGATGTGAAATTGGACGTATATAATGTTAACATGTTAATTGTTGTATATACGGTGGAAAGTGACTCTTATACGGTGCAATGTGAATCTAATATGGTGAAAAGTGACTTACATAGTTGATTAGAACCAAAATGTGGAACAAAATTGACCTGTAAGAAAGTGGAATTAAGAGGTGGTAAAAGGATGTCAATTCGGATGTATATGATGTTAACATGTTAATTGTATAAATATATGGTGGAAAGTGACTCATATAAGGTGCAAAATGACTCTAATATAGTGAAAAGTGACTTACATGATTAATTAGAACTAAAATATGGACCAAAATTGACTTGTTTGAATGTGGCACTAAGGGGTGGTAAAAGGATTTCTAACTGGGTGTATATGATGTTAACATGTTAATTGTACCAATATATGATGGCAAGTGACTCTTATTAGGTGCAAAGTGAATCTAATACGGTGATAAGTCACTTACATGATTGATTAGAGCCAAAATGTGGCCCAAAATTGACTTGTGTAAAAGGGGTACCAAAAGGCGGTTAAAGGATGTTTAATTGCATGTACATGATGTTAACATGTTAATTGTATCAATATATGGGGAAAGTGACTCTTATAGGGAGCAAAGTGACTCTAATATGGTGAAAAGTGACTTACATGGTTGATTAGAGCCAAAATATGGTACAAAATTAACTTGTATGAAAGTGGCATTAATAGGCGGTAAAAGGATGTGAAATTGGATGTATATGATTTAACATGTTAATTTTTGTATATATGGTGGAAAGTGACCCTTATAGGGGTGCAAAGTGACTCTAATATGGTGAAAAGTGACTTACATGGTTGATTTAGAACCAAAATGTGGAACAAAATTGACTTGTATGAAAGTGGAATTAAGAGGTGGTAAAAGGATGTCAATTCGAATGTATATGATGTTAACATGTTAATTGTATAAATATATGGTGGAAAGTAACTCTTATAAGGTGCAAAGTGACTCTAATATGGTGAAAAGTGACTTACATGGTTAATTAAAACCAAAATATGGACCAAAATTAACTTGAATGAATGTGGCACTAAGAGGTGGTAAAAGGATTTCTAATTGGATGTATATGATTTTAACATGTTAATTGTACCAATATATAATGGAAAGTGACTCTTATAAGGTGCAAATTGACTATAATATGGTGAGAAGTCACTTACATGATTAATTAGTGCCAAAATGTGGCCCAAAATTTACTTGTAGGAAAGGGGTACTAAGAGGTGGTTAAAAGATTTCTAATTGCATGTACATGATGTTAACATCTTAATTGTATCAATATATGGTGGCAAGTGACTCTTATAGGGTGCAAAGTGACTCTAATATGGTGAAAAGTGACATACATGATTGATTAGAGCCAAAATGTGGTAAAAAATTAACTTGTATGAAAGTGGCATTAATAGGCGGTAAAAGGATGTGAAATTGGACGTATATGATGTTAATTGTTGTATATACGGTGGAAAGTGACTTTTATAAGGTGCAAAGTGACTCTAATATGGTGAAAAGTGACTTATATGGTTGATTAGAACCAAAATGTGGAACAAAATTGACCTGTATGAAAGTGGAATTAAGAGGTGGTAAAAGGATGTCAATTCGGATGTATATGATGTTAACATGTTAATTGTATAAATATATGGTGGAAAGTGACTCATATAAGGTGCAAAATGACTCTAATATGGTGAAAAGTGACTTACATGGTTAATTAGAACCAAAATGTGGACCAAAATTGACTTGTATGAATGTGGCACTAAGGGGTGGAAAAGGATTTCTAATTGGGTGTATATGATGTTAACATGTTAATTGTACCAATATATGATGACAAGTGACTCTTATAAGGTGCAAAGTGACTCTAATACGGTGATAAGTCACTTACATGATTGATTAGAGCCAAAATGTGGCCCAAAATTGACTTGTGGGAAAGGGGTACCAAAAGGCGGTTAAAGGATGTTTAATTGCAAGAACATGATGTTAATTGTATCAATATATGGGGAAACTGACTCTTATAGGGTGCAAAGTGACTCTAATATGGTGAAAAGTGACTTACATGGTTGATTAGAGCCAAAATGTAGTACAAAATTAACTTGTATGAAAGTGGCATTAATTGGCGGTAAAAGGATGTGAAATTGGATGTATATGATTTAACATGTTAATTGTTGTATATATGGTGGAAAGTGACTCTTATAGGGGTGCAAAGTGACTCTAATATGGTGAAAAGTGACTTATATGGTTGATTTGGAACCAAAATGTGGAACAAAATTGACCTGTATGAAAGTGGAATTAAGAGGTGGTAAAAGGATGTCAATTCGAATGTATATGATGTTAACATGTTAATTGTATAAATATATGGTGGAAAGTGACTCTTATAAGGTGCAAAGTGACTCTAATATGGTGAAAAGTGACTTACATGGTTAATTAGAACCAAAATGTGGACCAAAATTGACTTGTATGAATGTGGCACTAAGAGGTGGTAAAAGGATTTCTAATTGGATGTATATGATTTTAACATGTTAATTGTACCAATATATGATGGCAAGTGACTCTTATAAGGTACAAATTGACTATAATGTGGTGAGAAGTCACTTACATGATTAATTAGTGCCAAAATGTGGCCCAAAATTAACTTGTAGGAAAGGGCTACTAAGAGGTGGTTAATAGATGTCTAATTGCATGTACATGATGTTAACATCTTAATTGTATCAATATATGGTGGCAAGTTACTGTTATTCCTAGTGGACTAACAATGAGATTTACAGAAGGGGGGTTGAATGTAAATCTCAAAACTTTTTCAAGTTTTGAGCAGTTTATGAAAGTTGTGTGTTCAAGAACAACAAGTGTGTGAATTGCTTTAAGCTAATACAGACAGATATAAATTCAAGCACAAATGTAAAGAACACAACAGAACTTAAAAACTTTTCTGGTGGATTCGTTGTTCCACCAGAGATGGTATTTTAGAAAATCTGTGATTAAACAATGTTGATCACAGCTGCATCCTAGTACAAACTAGATGAATTTTCTCTCAATATTTTTCTAAACAGCTCTGGAAAATCTCACATCTAATTACTAGCTTCTACTTGGTTTATATATTACCAAGTGTACAAGTTAAGAACAATATAAAATACAGTAATAAAATAAGTTCTTCACTTGCTTCTTTTCCTGTTCACTCCAGTACTTTGTTGACTATTGCATCTTTGTACTAAAGAAGAACGGCTGCTTTTTCTGTTGTTCCTGAAATTCGGCTACCACATCTCAGTTGTCTCTATCAACCCATGTGCCTCTGTTTGTACGTACAACTACCCCTTATCAACGGCTAATCATCAGAACATCCGTTGAAGCTTTCATCCGTTGATGCACTTATCCGTTGAAGGATGTTATCCGTTGATGACTTTATCCGTTGAAGCTTCAGAGACATCCGTTGAAGCTTAGCTTCTTATCCGTTGAAGGTCTTTAAGTCATCCGTTGATACCACTTCACTTATACAAAATTACAAGGCATGAAGTATTTACAATTGGCCTTCCTATCTGCATATCATCTAGTAGTCAACATGACTCATAGTTTCTCTCAACTTCCAAGAATTACATTTTAAATACAGAGACTGAAATATGCTACAACACTAGACTTATTTCTAAGTAAAGCTACACCATCAACGGATAGCCAAAGTGGTCTTATCCGTTGAGGCTACAGACACTAAATTTCTACTTAAGTATTTTGTTAAACATATCATCAAACTAATGCACATACATTCCTAACAATCTCCCCCTATTTATGTCTATAAGAATTGTAGGCATAAATTCAGGGTTAACTTGATGATAACAAAACACTTAACAGATATATGAATTGAAACTAAGTAGAAATTTAAAAATGCTGCAAAAGTGTATGTACTAGGAGGTAATTGAAGATTTACAGTGTTTCCAAGGACACTCCTTTAGTCTGAGCAAATCATCTTTTTCTTCTTTGTTCCCTGGTTTTCTTTCCTAGCCTTTTGTCATTTTCCTCAATTTGGAGTTGGAGTTGTCTGAAGAATTCAGCTTCATCTTCAACACTGACATCCAACTTAGATTGCATTTCTTTGAGAGTTTCATTGCTGGCAATCTTGAGTTGGTCTTCAAGTCTGAAAAATCTTCTGACTCCTTTATCATCTCTAAATTCCATCAACCAATGAGGTGATTTGTGAATTTTCATTTCCCTTTCTTGAATGAGTAAAGTCCTGGGTAAAGCATTGGGCTCCCTCCAAGTTTTCCTTATATTGGCTATCTTGTTGAGAATTTCAGTCTTGGCAGTTCTGGTAAAGCCAGAATCCTTTTGTATAGCTGAAAAGACTCTAATCAAGGTAGAGTAGCCTTCATCCAGAATCCTGTGGAGAGGCCATGTTCTTTCCCCAGCTCCTTTATATCTGAACACTAATCTCTCTGGTAGCTGTCTGTAGGCAGCTATTCCCCTTACATCCTCCAGCTCATCCAGATAGAGTTCAATGTCTGAAATTTCTTTTATGTCACAGATGTGAACATAATCATCTTTAGAAATGGGTGATTTAGGCTTAGGTTTCTGTTTTTGAGTGAATTTCTTAGAGGTTATGGGAGGTGTAGATTTTGGTTTTCTTTTCTGTTTCTTTGGTAGTGGAAGAGTGGTTAGAAAGGTAGGCAATTTGATAGTGTCCCAATCAATAGGTTCCTCTTTTGGAATGATTGGTTCACCATGGATGTTTATTGTGGGATCAGCAACAAGGGGTTCAGGTATGGAAGGTAGTGGTTTAGATATAGATTTGGTTACTTCAGTGTTATCTCCACTCCTTCTATGTGCCTTGGCCTTTCTTCTGTTTCCCTTCTGCCATTCCTCTCTTTCTTCCACACTCTCACCAAATATACTCCCTAAAACCTCATCTAGGTTTGTAGTCTTGTCTTCACCCCTGACTTCAATCCCTTTTTCTTTTTCAACTAGACTTGACTTCAGCTGTTGTTCAAGCTTTGCTTGTGCTCTTTTGTCAGCCTGTAATTGCTTGGCTTCTTCCTTCTTGGCTATTGAGAATTTGGGATGTCCTTGCATCACACATATGCTCTTTCCCTCTCTAATGATAATAGCTCTATTTCTCCTTACAGCCTCATCCATGGACTTTTTGAGATAAGCAATACTCCTGCCTAAAATCTTGTTCTCATCAGCTTTTGGAGGAGGAAAGTCCACTTCTTTTAAAGGATTCTTTGTTGAGTCCTTATTGGATCTTTCATTGGGCTTGAGAATTATAGCTTGTAGTTCTTTGGAAGAAGCTTCTCCATCCTTATGACTCCCTACTGGCATGAGCTCCATGTTGATTGGTTCAATTTTTGTGCTGTATTTCACAGATGTTGATTTGTCTTGTGTAGAACCAAACAACAGTTGCAACCTTTCATCAATTCTCCTCCTTTGCTCTTTCACTTGAATTTCAGCTGCTGCTAGCTGAATCAAATCAATTCCATCAGGCTTGCCCTTGATTTGAATGATTGGAGAAGTAGTGATGGCAGGAACTAGCACTTTAGATATGTTGATTTTTGTAGATGGCTCTCCTTCCCCTTCCCTTTTACTCTCCCCCTTTTTGTTATCATCAAGGAGAGGGGTCAAGCCTTGTGCTTTTGCCAGCTGCATTAGGAGACTGGTTTGAGATTGTTGATTGTGAAGAATGGTGGCCACAGAATCTTCAATAACTTGAACTCTGTCTTCTAACTTGGCCAACCGTTTTTCAGTAACAGATTCTTTCTTCAATCTCAAAACCAATTCCTGCAATGTACCATAGGGCATGACTGAATCCAATTTTTCTGAAGTATAGGTTTTCAAGTCAGCAATATCCTTCCTGAGATCATCCATACTCAGATTCTGCTTCACTTGCTGCAGCTTCATGAGATGCAGTGAGTCCAGGTGAGCTTGAAGGATAGCCTTGATACTTGCATGTGAAGTATTCTGAATGGCCTGTTGAATAGTGTTGATTTGTTTGACTAAAGAGACATTGAATTCCCCTGATCTATACTCCTTAGTCAAGGCCCATTCAGGTAGATTTGGAATTGAACTAGGGCCTTCATCTCCCCCTAAGTTCATGCTTCCATCAAAAGAAATAGAGTCATCATCATCAGAATTTGCTCCAAATTCCTCAGATGGCTCACCAGCTGTAGAAGGCATTTTGGTAATGGCAGCTTTATCCCTTTGAAGAGATTCTGTTGTGTGCACTAGATGTAGTGACCTTTCTGCCTCCTCATTGCCCTGAGCAGCCAACAGTTGATAGGCTGTTACAGGATGAGTAAAAATGTCAGCATCCAAGGAAATGTTATCAATTACAGCTTTGTAATGTTGCTGAAATTGTCTTTCCTTGTCAGTATCATCCACAATCATTGACTCATTAGCAATGGCTGGTTCCACCCTTGTATCTACTGTACCTGCTTTTCTCTCTTTTTCTCTATGTTCTTGCATCAGGGGCTCCCCCTGGCTCACACATCTCACTCCCTCACCTTCACCTACTAAGGTGGTACTCCACTCACTTACTTTTGCCATGCTGGAAGAAATAGCATGCATTTTTGAGCTCTCAATCTCTCCTTTTGCCTGGGAGCAACCCAGCCTCTCACTCAAATTGTCACTCCCTTCCCTCAATCCTAAGAGTGATTGCACAGTATTCATGTCTTCTACACTTGGAATTAATTCAGTTATTTGTGTAGAGACTGTCAACGGATGTGGAATATCCGTTGAAGGTGAAACTGATGTTATCAACGGATAACTGCTGTTAAGCTTATCCGTTGAAGAACAACCACTTGTCAACGGATGAGTGATATCCGTTGAAGAAGGAAAAGAAGTGGAAATTGAAAGTGATATAACTGTTGAATCTGTGTAGATTGATTTGAGATGTGGTGACACAGATCCTTCAATTATATCTGAAAGAATTTGCGGGTGATCCAACAAATCATCTAAGAGATGATGATCACCTGTATTTGAGTGGGGCTTCTCCCTGAGTTGTAAAGAGGGAGAATCAGGAATTGATGGGAATAACATATCCACATCCAGAGATGGTGATGAAGTGTTTGGTGATTGATGTGTGATTATCGTGAGAGAATGGGGCTGTGACTCCACATTTATTGGAGTCACATCAAACTGAGTTTGAGAAGGCATAGATACAGATGGATGTATCTGTGCAGTGTGTGCACCCTGTGTAGAAGATTGGGTTCTGGCCTTCTTTCTTCTAATAAAGGCTTTTGTTGGTGAGTGTTTGGCTTTAGTGTCCCTCCCTCGTTTGTTCTGTGTTCCTGGTTTGGAACTATTTTCAATAGTAACATCCTTTTGGGAGGATGCTACTAGGGATGTGCTAGATACCTTTTCAACCACCACAGCTTTTTGAGAAACTGTGGCTTGGCTAGCTTGGGAAGCACTCAACTTTCCTTCCTTATCCTGGGGGTTTCTTTGATGGTCACCCCTCCCCTCACCACTCACACCCTGTTCACTCACCTCAGGGTTAATAGTTGGTGTTACAACTGTTGTCTTTTGAGAAACAACAGAGGTGGATTTCTTTGTCTTGGATTTTGAAAGTTTAGTTTTGGTGACCTTGGTAGAAATCTGTTGGGGCATCACAGATTTCATGGCCACACTAGAAGATAAAGAAATAGAGGGGTTGGAAGAAGTAGGAGTTGTAGAAGCAATTACCTCACCTACCTGAGGTGCATTCATGATTGGTAAATATACCAATGGCACACTGCTGTTAAGATCCATTCTCTTCAAGTCTGCAAGAACTCTTTTCTCTTGTGCCCAGCACTTGAGTTTATTATTCTCATTGATTATGACTAAACCTTCAGCAACATGGTTAGCCAATAACATAAAGAATCTAGCATAATAGATGTTATTAGGTCTATTAGCTTTGTTACCTAATCTAGTACCTAATTCTAGCATCACATAGTCGCTAAAGTTAAAATACCTATCAGAAACAAGCATATAGAGCATATTAACCAGAGATGAAGTTATGGCATCAAAATTACTAATTTTCCCAGAGAAAACCTTTATAAAGGCATCCCCAAGGAAACTCCATTCTTTCCTAAGGCCTTTTCTTCTAATACTCCCTAAATTAGCAGAGTTAAGAGAATAACCTATGGAATCTAACATGCTGGATACATCACTATCAGTGTGTCATGTCATGGCATTGTTCTCAGGCAATTTAAAACATGCTTGTAAATCATCACAGTTAATACAGTGAGTTTTACCTTTGAGAGTGAAGGAGATAGTCATATCCATGGAGTTGAACTCGGCAGTTGTCCAAATCTCCTCAACTACTTCACAGAAAATTGTTGGGGCTTCCAACATTGCATAGCTAAGTTTGCAGTTTTTGATGAAGTCCATCATTTTGTGATAGTCTGAGTGGGCTTCATTCTTTTCTACCAAAGCTATGAAATTGTTCTTTTCATAGATGAACCCAGATTGAGACATAATCTTCACGACTGGTGCCATTGTTGTGAGTAGAAATAGCAGAGAATAACTTGAAGTTTTTGCAGAGAGAAAATGGTAAATGCTTGAAATTTCAAGAAAGCGTAAAGTAAAAATGAACAATCAGAAGGACTTATGTGCTTTCTCAAATTAATAAACAAAAATACAAAAGAAAGATTTATCAATAAATATGCGTTAGTGAATTTCAGCCGTTTAAGAATAAACTGTAAGTATTCTAAAAACTACCTTTAAAACCAATACATACAGATGTATGTACGAGTATCAACGGTTAAGAGAATAGAATCAACGGCTGTTAAACACCTGAATCGATTGATGTGACATTTCAACGGATAAGGCAAATTGTCATCCGTTGAAAGGTACTTCAGTTTTATCCGTTGACGGATAAAAATTCCAGAAATGTATTTGTCTTTCAACGGATAATGACTATCCGTTGATAGAGCAATTTTGACTTTCAACAGATAGGGAACATCCGTTGATGGAATAAACTATGTTAAAAGTCAAATTTGTTCTAGCAACTAATATATTTCAGGCTTCAATTCAAATTGCAATAAAGACATGAATTTTAAGAGTAATTAAGCATACCTAGCTCACTTACCAATCTTGTGAATGTTGATTCATCAAGTGGCTTGGTAAATATGTCAGCAATTTGTTGTTCACTTGGAACAAAATGTAGTTCCACTGTACCATTCATGACATGCTCCCTAATGAAGTGGTACTTGATATCAATGTGCTTGGTCCTTGAGTGCTGCACAGGATTCTCTGTTATGGCTATGGCACTTGTGTTGTCACAAAAGATAGGAATTCTATCAACATGAAGTCCATAGTCAAGGAGTTGGTTCCTCATCCATAACACTTGAGAACAGCAACTTCCAGCAGCAATGTATTCAGCCTCAGCTGTAGAAGTAGAGACTGAATTTTGCTTTTTGCTAAACCATGATACAAGCTTGTTTCCCAGGAATTGACAGGAGCCTGTTGTACTTTTCCTATCTATTTTGCAACCTGCATAGTCTGCATCTGAATAACCAATTAGATCAAAGCCAGATTCTCTAGGATACCAAATACCTAAATTTGGTGTACCCTTGAGATATCTGAAAATCCTTTTGATAGCAATTAAGTGAGACTCCCTAGGATCAGCTTGGAATCTAGCACATAGACATGTAGCAAACATTATATCTGGTCTGCTAGCAGTTAAATATAAAAGTGAACCAACCATGCCTCTATAACTTGTAATATCCACAGACCTTTCAGTCTTATTTAATTCAAGTTTGGTGGCAGTGGCCATGGGAGTTTTTGCAGATGAACATTCCATTAAGTCAAACTTCTTTAAAAGATCATAAATATATTTAGTTTGACTAATGAAAATTCCATCACTAACTTGTTTAACTTGTAAACCAAGAAAATAGGTTAGTTCTCCCATTAGGCTCATTTCATAATTACTTTGCATTAGCTTAGCAAACTTTTTGCAAAGTTTATCATCTTTAGAACCAAATATTATGTCATCTACATAAATTTGAACAAGTATACTAGAGCCATTAACATCCCTAAAGAAGAGAGTTTTATCAACAGTACCTCTAGTGAAGTGATTCTCCAAAAGAAATTTTGATAAGGTTTCATACCAGGCTCTAGGTGCTTGCTTCAGTCCATAGAGTGCTTTCAACAGATAATACACATAGTCTGGAAAATTTGGATCTTCAAATCCTGGAGGTTGACTTACATAGACTTCTTCCTCTAATTTCCCATTTAGAAATGCACTCTTGACATCCATTTGATAGACTTTGAAATTGGCATGGGCTGCATGGGCTAGAAATATTCTGATGGCTTCAAGTCTTGCAACAGGAGCATATGTTTCATCAAAATCTATTCCCTCTTGCTGAGAATAGCCTTTAGCAACCAGTCTGGCTTTATTCCTTATGATAATGCCATTTTCATCCATCTTGTTTCTGAATACCCACTTTGTGTCAATAGGACTCTTGTTCTTTGGTTTGGGTACCAGCTTCCATACTTGGTTTCTCTCAAATTGGTTCAGCTCTTCCTGCATAGCTAATATCCAATCTGGATCCAATAGAGCTTCTTCCACTTTCTTAGGTTCCTCCTGAGACAGAAAACTGCTATACAGACATTCATCTTGAGTGGCTTTTCTTGTTTGCACTTTAGATGATGCATCACCAATGATCAGTTCAAAGGGATGATTCTTGGTCCATTTCCTTTATGGTGGAAGATGTGCTCTAGATGAGGTGGCCTCAGTATTGTCATGATGTGAGACAGAGTGTTGACTAGTTGAAACTCCCCCTGAGTTGTTGGTCCTTTGCAGGGAACTTGGAGTTCTATCAACTGATGATGTAAATCGATTATCCGTTGATGAACTATGATCAACGGATGCTTCATTTTGTACTTCAACGGATGATGCACTGTGTCTTTCAACAGATACTGCATTATTTTGTGCATTATCCAAGGGCATGTTTTGAATCCCTTTTGAAGTGTCATCTCCATCAGTCTCCTCTTCACTATCATCACAATATATCTCAATGTTGTCAAATTTGAGTCTCTCATTATGTCCCTCATCTGTTAGTCCATCAATCTTTTTATCATCAAACACAACATGCACAGATTCCATAACAATGTTGGTTCTTAGATTGTGGACCCTATAAGATTTTCCAGCTGAGTAACCAACAAATATCCCTTCATCAGCCTTTGCATCAAACTTCCCTTTATGGTCAGATTGATTCCTCAGTATAAAGCATTTACATCCAAAGACATGAAGAAAGTTTAGAGTTGGTTTTCTTCTCTTGAACAACTGATAAGGAGTCATGCCTTTAGCTTGATTGATCAAAGAAATATTCTGAGTGAAGCAGGCACAATTAACAGCTTCAGCCCAGAAATATGTTGGTAACTTTGATTCTTCAAGCATTGTTCTGGCAGCTTCAATTAAAGATCTGTTCTTTCTTTCAACAACCCCATTTTGCTGAGGTGTTCTTGGAGCTGAGAACTCATGTATGATTCCATTTTCTTCACAGAACAGCCTTAATGTTAAATTCTTGAACTCAGTTCCATTGTCACTCCTGATA
Organism: Apium graveolens; assembly: GCF_009905375.1. NCBI lineage: Eukaryota > Viridiplantae > Streptophyta > Magnoliopsida > Apiales > Apiaceae > Apium > Apium graveolens. The sequence goes on from NW_027418192.1 coordinate 54,388, forward strand.
TTTCTAACCTTCAAGTCAGGATGATTGTTGACTTGCCTGATGTGATTGATAATGATTTCACTTGCTTCATCCTTTGATCCAAAAAATAGACCCATGAGAACTTTGAGAAATCATCTACAATCACTAAGCAATATCTTTTTCTTGCAATGGACAATACATTGACTGGTCCAAACAAATCCATATGTAGCAGCTGTAATGGTTCATCAATTGTTGTTTCAAGCTTCTTTTTGAATGATGCTTTCCTTTGTTTGCCTTTCTGACAAGCATCACACAAACCATCCCTTGAGAATTCAACTAGAGGGATTCCTCTGACTAAGTCCTTTTTGACTAGATCATTCATTGTCTTGAAATTCAAGTGGGATAGCTTCTTGTGCCATAGCCAACTTTCAACCGCGCTTGCTTTGCTGAAGAGACAAGTAATGGATTCTGCATCTGTAGAGTTGAAGTCAGCTATGTACACATTTCCTTTTCTAACTCCAGTTAGAACCACTTTGTTGTCTTTCTTACTAGTGACAACACAGGCTTCAGAATTGAAGGAAACTGTATTCCCTCTATCACATAGTTGACTGATGCTCAGTAAATTGTGCTTGAGACCATCAACTAATGCAACTTCATTAATGATGACATTCCTTGTTGAAATCAAGCCATATCCCATAGTAAACCCTTTGCTGTCATCTCCAAAGGTTATGCTAGGGCCAGCTCTCTCCTTGAACTCTGTGAGCAGGGAGAAATCTCCTGTCATGTGTCTTGAACAACCACTGTCCAAGTACCATCGATTTCTTCCATTTCCCTGCACACCATAAAATCAATCAATTTGATTTTGGTACCCAAGTTTCCTTGGGTCCATTCTTGTTAGCCTTTCTCCTAGACTTCATTCCTCCTGCATCTTTAGACTTAGGTGAGTTTGAGTCAACCTTGGTCTTAGATGTAGTTGGTTGAGGTGTAGGGTTAGTCACAGAATCATTTAGCACATTTGTAAAATTATTAGGCATTGATTGTGCAAACATGTTATTCCACATGGGCATATTGTATGGCAGATAAGGATTGTTAAAATATGGCATGTTTACAAAATGTGCATAAGGATTTTGTTGAGACATAACAGGCATAGCATGCAGAGGTGATGCAGACATATTAGGCATAGAAGAGGTTACAGTTATGGGAGTCTTCTTAATGGATTTACAATTAGCAGATAGATGATTAACACTACTACAATGCACACAGCTTTTTCTAGGAGCATACCTATCAGGTGTGTAATTGTTGTGTTTATTAACTCCTACCTTCCCATTTCTGTTGGATTTTCTTTTAGATTCCTTTTTATCCTCAACCATTTTGAGCCTATTATTTAACTGTTCTAAGGTCATGTGCCCTACATTCACCTTACTGACATCTTTGGATGTGCTTGCTTCTTCTTTGACAAAGTTCTTTAAAGTTGAACCAAACTTTTTGTTGAGTTTCTTTAGATTCTCTCTTTTAGAAACATCTGCCTGTTTTGATTGAGGAACCTTCAACGGATGCTCCTTTTCTTCCTTCAACGGATAACTTTCATCATCCGTTGATTCCACATCCGTTGACAGCCCATCAATTAATTCCAGTTTCTTTTTATTTTTATCCCAGGCAGTTTCACAGAATGATTCAATTCCTTGGACCTTAGTAATTTGAGCACTTACATCCCTAGATGTCTTCCAGGCTTTAATCACCTCTTGCTCTTTCTCTAATTGATTGGAAAGTATTTCTACTTTCTTAACAGATTCAGCTAGTTCATTTTCAACAGATATACAATGCAACTTAGTTTTCTCTAGGTCAATCATCTTATCTTCTAACAAAGCATTTCTATTACTTAAAAACAGATTGTTCTCTTTAATCCTACTATTTTCTTTAGCAAGAGATTTAAGAGACACACGCAAATGATACAATTCAGTAGACATGTCATTAAAAGCATCATTGCACTCTTCTTTAGTAAGCTGTGTTAAGTCAGTAGTGATTACCTGATTGCTTGATGAACTAACTTCATTTTCTTCAGAATCAGCCATGAGAGCAAGGTTGACATATTCCACATCTTCATCCTCTTCATCTCCATTAGCTGCCCAGTCCTTTTCTTGAGTAATGAAAGCCCTCTCCTTTTGCTTGAGTAGATCAAAATATTTCTTTTTGTAATCTACTTGTTCAAATTTCTTCTTTTCAGAAGTTGGCTTTCTGCACTCACCTGCAAAGTGTCCACTTATACCACAATTGAAACACTTGAACTTGGATTTGTCCACAGTGTTTTTGTGAGGTTTAGTGGCTCTAGTGTTTTTCTTGAATTTCATCTTTGCAAATCTTCTGGACAGAAATGCAAGATGCTCATCAATACCATCTGAGTCATCTTGGCTGGAGTTGTCTTTATTTTCAGCAACTTGCTCCTTCCCCTTGCTTGATTCCTGATTTCTTATACCATCTTTGGAGTTTGATGTAGATCTTGTAGTTTCTTGTCTGCATTTCCTCTCATCTTCAGCTACCAATGCAACTGAACTTCCTTTCTTTCTCCCCTTCTCCAATACCTCATCCTGTTCCAGCTCTAGTTCATAAGTCTTCAAGATTCCATACAATCTTTCAAGAGTGAAGTCCTTATAATCTTGAGAGTTTCTTAAGGAGACAGTCATGGGTTTCCATTCCTTTGGCAAGGATCTTAAAAATTTAAGATTTGAATCCTTCACCTGGTACACTCTTCCATACAGCTTCAGTCCATTCAACAGCTTTTGGAACCTATTGAATGTTTCATTTAAAGATTCATTTTCTTCAAAATGAAAGTATTCATACTGTTGAATGAGAAGCTGCATTTTGTTTTCTTTCACTTGTTCTGTACCTTCACACAGTAGTTGAACTGTGTCCCAAACCTCTTTGGCAGTTGTGCAATTTATCACATTATCAAACATATCCATGTTAAGACCATTAAACAAAATGTTCATAGCCTTCTTATCCTTGTGGACTTCTTCTGTGTCTTCCATTGTCCATTCTGCTCTAGGTTTTGGAATGGATTGACCAACAGCAACTGTGGCTGTAGCAACTGTTGCTACTTTGTGGGGAATGTGAGGACCATTCTCAATGCAGTTTACATAACCTTCATCTTGGGAGAGTAGATGAAGGTGCATTTTCACCTTCCAATGGTGATAACTGTCTTTGTCAAGAACTGGGATCTTTACTCCAATATCCTTCTTACTCATCTTTATTAGATTCCAAGATCTTTAAACTCTTTGTATGTCAAGAGCCTGCTCTGATACCAATTGTTATTCCTAGTGGACTAACAATGAGATTTACAGAAGGGGGGTTGAATGTAAATCTCAAAACTTTTTCAAGTTTTGAGCAGTTTATGAAAGTTGTGTGTTCAAGAACAACAAGTGTGTGAATTGCTTTAAGCTAATACAAACAGATATAAATTCAAGCACAAATGTAAAGAACACAACAGAACTTAAAAACTTTTCTGGTGGATTCGTTGTTCCACCAGAGATGGTATTTTAGAAAATCTGTGATTAAACAATGTTGATCACAGCTGCATCCTAGTACAAACTAGATGAATTTTCTCTCAATATTTTTCTAAACAGCTCTGGAAAATCTCACATCTAATTACTAGCTTCTACTTGGTTTATATATTACCAAGTGTACAAGTTAAGAACAATATAAAATACAGTAATAAAATAAGTTCTTCACTTGCTTCTTTTCCTGTTCACTCCAGTACTTTGTTGACTATTGCATCTTTGTACTAAAGAAGAACGGCTGCTTTTTCTGTTGTTCCTGAAATTCGGCTACCACATCTCAGTTGTCTCTATCAACCCATGTGCCTCTGTTTGTACGTACAACTACCCCTTATCAACGGCTAATCATCAGAACATCCGTTGAAGCTTTCATCCGTTGATGCACTTATCCGTTGAAGGATGTTATCCGTTGATGACTTTATCCGTTGAAGCTTCAGAGACATCCGTTGAAGCTTAGCTTCTTATCCGTTGAAGGTCTTTAAGTCATCCGTTGATACCACTTCACTTATACAAAATTACAAGGCATGAAGTATTTACAATTGGCCTTCCTATCTGCATATCATCTAGTAGTCAACATGACTCATAGTTTCTCTCAACTTCCAAGAATTACATTTTAAATACAGAGACTGAAATATGCTACAACACTAGACTTATTTCTAAGTAAAGCTACACCATCAACGGATAGCCAAAGTGGTCTTATCCGTTGAGGCTACAGACACTAAATTTCTACTTAAGTATTTTGTTAAACATATCATCAAACTAATGCACATACATTCCTAACAGTGACTCTTATAGGGTGCAAGGTGACTCTAATATGGTGAAAAGTGACATACATGGTTGATTAGAGCCAAAATGAGGTAAAAAATTAACTTGTATGAAAGTGGCATTAATAGGCGGTAAAAGGATGTGAAATTGGACGTATATGATGTTAACATGTTAATTGTTGTATATACGGTGGAAATTGACTCTTATAAGGTGCAAAGTAACTCTAATATGGTGAAAAGTAACTTACATGGTTGATTAGAACCAAAATGTAGAACAAAATTGACCTGTATGAAAGTGGAATTAAGAGGTGGTAAAAGGATGTCAATTCGGATGTATATGATGTTAACATGTTAATTGTATAAATATATGGTGGAAATTGACTCATATAAGGTGCAAAATGACTCTAATATGGTGAAAAGTGACTTACATGGTTAATTAGAACCAAAATGTGGAACAAAATTGACTTGTATGAATGTGGCACTAAGGGGTGGTAAAAGGATTTCTAATTGGGTGTATATGATGTTAACATGTTAATTGTACCAATATATGATGGCAAGTGACTCTTATAAGGTGCAAAGTGACTCTAATACGGTGATAAGTCACTTACATGATTGATTAGAGCCAAAATGTGGCCCAAAATTGACTTGTGGGTAAGGGGTACCAAAAGGCCGTTAAAGGATGTTTAATTGCATGTACATGATGTTAACATGTTAATTATATCAATATATGGGGAAAGTGACTCTTATAGGGTGCAAAGTGACTATAATATGGTGAAAAGTGACTTACATGGTTGATTAGAGCCAAAATGTAGTACAAAATTAACTTGTATGAAAGTGGCATTAATAGTCGGTAAAAGGATGCGAAATTGGATGTATATGATTTAACATGTTAATTGTTGTATATATGGTGGAAAGTGACTCTTATAGGGGTGCAAAGTGACTCTAATATGGTGAAAAGTGACTTACATGGTTGATTTAGAACCAAAATATGGAACAAAATTGACCTGTATAAAAGTGGAATTAAGAGGTGGTAAAAGGATGTCAATTCGAATGTATATGATGTTAACATGTTAATTGTATAAATATATGGTGGAAAGTGACTCATATAAGGTGCAATGTGACTCTAATATGGTGAAAAGTGACTTACATGGTTAATTAGAACCAAAATGTGGACCAAAATTGACTTGTATGAATGTAGCACTAAGAGGTGATAAAAGGATTTCTAATTGGATGTATATGATTTTAACATGTTAATTGTACCAATATATGATAGCAAGTGACTCTTATAAGGTGCAAATTGACTATAATGTGGTGAGAAGTCACTTACATGATTAATTAGTGCCAAAATGTGGCCCAAAATTGACTTGTAGGAAAGGGGTACTAAGAGGTGGTTAAAAGATGTCTAATTGCATGTACATGATGTTAACACCTTAATTGTATCAATATATGGTGGCAAGTGACTCTTATAGGGTGCAAAGTGACTCTAATATGGTGAAAAGTGACATACATGGTTGATTAGAGCCAAAATGTGGTAAAAAATTAATTTGTATGAAAGTGGCATTAATAGGCGGTAAAAGGATGTGAAATTGGACGTATATGATGTTAACATGTTAATTGTTGTATATACGGTGGAAAGTGACTCTTATAAGGTGCAAAGTGACTCTAATATGGTGAAAAATGACTTACATGGTTGATTAAAACCAAAATGTGGAACAAAATTGACCTGTATGAAAGTGGAATTAAGAGGTGGTAAAAGGATGTCAATTCGGATGTATATGATGTTAACATGTTAATTGGATAAATATATGGTGGAAAGTGATTCATATAAGGTGCAAAATGACTCTAATATGGTGAAAAGTGACTTACACGGTTAATTAGAACCAAAATATGGACCAAAATTGACTTGTTTGAATGTGGCACTAAGGGGTGGTAAAAGGATTTCTAATTGGGTGTATATGATATTAACATGTTAATTGTACCAATATATGATGGCAAGTGACTCTTATAAGATGCAAAGTGACTCTAATACGGTGATAAGTCACTTACATGATTGATTAGAGCCAAAATGTGGCCCAAAATTGACTTGTGAGAAAGGGGTACCAAAAGGTGGTTAAAGGATGTTTAATTGCAAGTACATGATGTTAACATGTTAATTGTATCAATATATGGGGAAAGTGACTCTTATAGGGTGCAAAGTGACTCTAATATGGTGAAAAGTCACTTACATGGTTGATTAGAACAAAAATGTGGTACAAAATTAACTTGTATGAAAGTGGCATTAATAGGCGGTAAAAGGATGTGAAATTGGATGTATATGATGTTCACCTGTTAATTGTTGTATATATGGTGGAAAGTGACTCTTATAAGGTGCAAAGTGACTCTAATATGGTGAAAAGTGACTTACATGGTTGATTAGAACCAAAATGTAGAACAAAATTGACCTGTATGAAAGTGGAATTAAGAGGTGGTAAAAGGATGTCAATTCGGATGTATATGATGTTAACATGTTAATTGTATAAATATATGGTGGAAAGTGACTCATATAAGGTGCAAAATGACTCTAATATGGTGAAAAGTGACTTACATGGTTAATTAGAACCAAAATGTGGAACAAAATTGACTTGTATGAATGTGGCACTAAGGGGTGGTAAAAGGATTTCTAATTGGGTGTATATGATGTTAACATGTTAATTGTACCAATATATGATGGCAAGTGACTCTTATAAGGTGCAAAGTGACTCTAATACAGTGATAAGTCACTTACATGATTGATTAGAGCCAAAATGTGGCCCAAAATTGACTTGTGGGAAAGGGGTACCAAAAGTCAGTTAAAGGATATTTAATTGCATGTACATGATGTTAACATGTTAATTATATCAATAAATGGGGAAAGTGACTCTTATAGGGTGCAAAGTGACTCTAATATGGTGAAAAGTGACTTACATGGTTGATTAGAGCCAAAATGTAGTACAAAATTAACTTGTATGAAAGTGGCATTAATAGGCGGTAAACGGATGTGAAATTGGATGTATATGATTTAACATGTTAAATGTTGTATATATGGTGGAAAGTGAATCTTATAGGGGTTCAAAGTGACTCTAATATGGTGAAAAGTGACTTACATGGTTAATTTAGAACCAAAATATGGTACAAAATTGACCTGTATGAAAGTGGAATTAAGAGGTGGTAAAAGGATGTCAATTCGAATGTATATGATGTTAACATGTTAATTGTATAAATATATGGTGGAAAGTGAGTCATATAAGGTGCAATGTGACTCTAATATGGTGAAAAGTGACATACATGGTTGATTAGAGCCAAAATGTGGTAAAAAATTAACTTGTATGAAAGTGGCATTAATAGGCGGTAAAAGGATGTGAAATTGGACGTATATGATGTTAACATGTTAATTGTTGTATATACGGTGGAAAGTGTCTCTTATAAGGTGCAAAGTGACTCTAATATGGTGAAAAATGACTTACATGGTTGATTAGAACCAAAATGTAGAACAAAATTGACCTGTATGAAAGTGGAATTAAGAGGTGGTAAAAGGATGTCAATTCGGATGTATATGATGTTAACATGTTAATTGTATAAATATATGGTGGAAAGTGACTCATATAAGATGCAAAATGACTCTAATATGGTGAAAAGTGACTTACATGGTTAATGTGGACCAAAATGTGGACCAAAATTGACTTGTTTGAATGTGGCACTAAGGGGTGGTAAAAGGATTTCTAATTGGGTGTATATGATGTTAACATGTTAATTGTACCAATATATGATGGCAAGTGACTCTTATAAGATGCAAAGTGACTCTAATACGGTGATAAGTCACTTACATGATTGATTAGAGCCAAAATGTGGCCCAAAATTGATTTGTGGGAAAGGGGTACCAAAAGGTGGTTAAAGGATGTTTAATTGCAAGTACATGATGTTAACATGTTAATTGTATCAATATATGGGGAAAGTGACTCTTATAGGGTGCAAAGTGACTCTAATATGGTCAAAAGTGACTTACATGATTGATTAGAGCAAAAATGTGGTATAAAATTAACTTGTATGAAAGTGGCATTAATAGGCGGTAAAAGGATGTGAAATTGGATGTATATGATGTTTACATGTTAATTGTTGTATATATGGTGGAAAGTGACTCTTATAAGGTGCAAAGTGACTCTAATATGGTGAAAAGTGACTTACATGGTTGATTTAGAACCAAAATGTGCAACAAAATTGACCTGTATGAAAGTGGAATTAAGAGGGGGTAAAAGGATGTCAATTCGGATGTGTATGATGTTAATATGTTAATTATACCAATATATGATGGCAAGTGACTCATATAGGGTGCAAAATGACTTTAATACGGTGAAAAGT